>NC_088926.1:14635000-14727500 GCF_038396675.1 Hydra vulgaris | reverse complement strand
TTGTATTAGTAAGACTTTGTAAACACAAGAATTTAAAATTTATTATATAATGCGCCCTTATTTTAAACGTATTTAAATTTATAAATTAAAATACATTTAAAATAAGGGCGCATATGTTTTCACCCATGTTTTACAACTGATTGTAGTCTGTCTGCGTTTTGAATTGAAGGTCTGCATTTTGATTTGAGGGTCTGTATAATAACTAAATGAGAATTAAAGTCGGAAGTTAAATTCAGTTTCAATAAAAATTTTAATCATATTATAACAAAATATTTGACAAATAAAAAAAATATTTTATTGAAAATTGAAAAAATTTGATTTCTAAAAAAAGGTTCAACAAACTGAATATGTACTTATAATATATATGTAATAATACTTTTATAAAAAAACTAGTTTTTAAAATCAAATCATCCAGAATATTTTGCATACTCAAAGAGATTCTTTATAAACAAGATTTGCTTGCGGCTTTTACCGTTATTCTTCAACGCATATTTGCAGTAAAAAAAAAATGAAATCATTTATATATATATTAATTTTTAATTTTTTTGAAATATATTGTAAAGAGAAACTAAGCTTAAATCATAAGCGACAACTTATGGAAACATTTTTGTCTGAAAAAAATAATGTTTCAACGAAGAGAAATTCGGATTACCCAAATACTGAAAAGGCATACGAAGAAGATAAATCAAATGAAGACAATAAAACTGAAGATGAATATTTAATACATACAAATAAAACTCTAAATTTCAAAAGAATCAAATTACCAGATGTAAAAGTTATGAAAATTGGATTGGAAAAGACAGTAGAGTTGCCAGGGAATGTAGAAGTTACTATGAGAGTAATAAGCTTGAACCCTTTCATTTTTGGTATGTTTAAAAATGTGGTTATATCAACTAATAATTCACTTTTCAGCAATCTTTTTTATAATTTAGCTTTATAAATTTTATATATATATATATATATATATATATATATATATATATATATATATATATATATATATATATATATATATATATATATACATATATATTTATATAAATTATAAAAGTAATAAATATAAAGCCTTTAAATTACCTTTAATAAAGGTAATGCTGCAGTTAAGCAACCTTGAAGATTTTTTTTTTATAGAGTGTAGAAAGCAATATAAAAGATATAAACAATAATTACAAATTATTAATAATTTATATATTTATTAATTTAGAGATAGATTACAAAAACAAATATTTTTTATAATAATAATTATGTTAATAATATTTTTTTTGTCGTTTCAAAGTCTCCAGGAACGAGAGGCTTCTATATTTATATATTCAGATAGGGATTGTCCATAAAATATATTTAGGGACGCAAAATATATTTTAAAAAGTAAGTAGGAGATATTAAGCTCTTTTGCGAGGCGATTTTCATTATACTTAATGGATGATTTTGATTTTTTATTTAGATTAAGACTCTGCGAGGGAAAACTTTTGATCTTTTTTTGTTTTGTCTATTGTGAAATTTTGCGTTGCGTAGTTTTTGGACGATCCCATAAGCCGCTAATGGACGATCCCATGAGCCGTTTAACTACAGATTTAAATATAGTTAAATAGGAGGACTATTAAAAACTACTTAATTGTAAACATCAGAATTTTTCAAAACATCTTCCAGTTTTATAGCTTATATAATATCTTTTAATTATTATTATCTTTTTTTATTGCTTTCATTTTTATTTCATTTTTATTTATTTCACTTTCTCACAACAAAATACAACATTGTTCACAAAAAATTTAAAAATAAAACAAAATAGAAAATTGATTAGCAGTATTTCTATCACAGTCTATCATAAGTGTTCCGCATATTTATTTATATTCCGCATTTCTATCATAAGTGTTCCGCAGAACTTTTTAATGCTATTTAAAATTTCAATTAGTGCTTTATTGAGACCTATTTTTTCTGTCTGCCAGAAATGACATTTGTTGTTTGTATTTTTTAAAAAACATTATATCATTCTGCATACCGTAGCAGAAACGATTTATTTTTAAAAAAATGTCCACCAGAAACGGTTTGCATTTTTGAAACCACAATACTTTGTGCAGTTAACTAAGTTTTGAAAAAAACTAAGTTTTGAAAAAAACTAAGTTTTGAAAAAAACTAAGTTTTGAAAAAAACTAAGTTTTGAAAAAAACTAAGTTTTGAAAATATTCTGTTGACATCTTTTTTAAAAAAGGGGTTAAACGGGCTGGTCATGGATTTTTGGTGTTCAAGATAGGTAACTTCCAGAGATGAAGCTTCAAATTTCGTAGTACTGGTGTCAAATAAGAATGTTTTACAAAAAATTATAGTAATCGGAGCCTGGAAACAATATACACCTGAAAAATCGGGACTGACTGTCCCAAATGTAGAAAGAAGAAAAAAGCAAGTTTTTTTTTTGTAGTATCTTAAAATAGATCGAAATTTATCAGGAAGATAAATTAATCTAGAAAAAAATTCTTATTGTATAAAGGTAGCGACCAAAGACAGTTTGTAACCCGCTCTATTTGAGGGGGTTATCAACATTATGAGGTCATACCTTGTGGTTATCAGGTAGATCAGCTAGTGGAAGCTTAACGCAATTAAAAGATGCAGCTGAAGGCTTGGGTTTTAAAAAACATTTTAACGTTCAAAAGTTATGACCTCGTAATGTTGACAACCCCTTCAAATAGAGGGGGTTTCAAACTTCCTTGGTCGCCATTTTTATACGATAAGAAATTTTTTTAGATAAATTAATTTAACTGATAAATTTCAATATATTTTAATATACTACAAAAAAGATTACAAATTGTTTTTCTCTTCTTTCCACATTTGGGACAGTCGGTCCCAATTTTTCAGGTGTATATTGTTTCCAGGCTTCGATTACTGTATTTTTTTGTAAAACAATCTTATTTTATAACAATATTAATATTACAAAATTTAAAGTTTGGACCATCTCCGAAAGTAATCTATCTTGAACACCAAAAATCCATGACCAGTCGTTTAACTCCTTTTTTTTAAAAAAGGTGTTGTCACAATATTTTCAAAACTTAAATTATAATTGTATAAAGTATCATGATTTCAAAAATGCAAACTGTTTCTGGTGGACATTTTTTAAAAAATAAATTATTACCGCTACGATGTGTCTGTCATATCTAATAATCACGCATTTATTATTTTTACTAATGTTTTCAAGAATATTGAATTAATAAATTTTTCCTCCTGATTATAAACCTTTTTAGAATCAATATAACTTTTGATCCATTGAGCGTAAACAAATCAATAGAGAGAAGGGGGGGGGGGGTTATGTAAAAGTTTCTTTCAGCAAAAACTGCGTTTTGCTTTATTTGATATTTTGTTAAGTCGAAAAAAAGCAAAATATTGAAAAAAAGCAACATATATGGTATCGTTGGAAATATTTTTTATTGCACTTTTTGATGTAATTAAAAATTATATTTTATAAGCAACCTCCAAGACAGATTAGGGGTTAGAATTAAGTCAATATTCACTACAAAACATGTTCACGCACAAAGGCTGGGGCTCGTTTTTGATTAACTTTAACAGAAAATCGGTTGAGTTTTGATACATATAACCACGTCTTTTAAGTTACCATGCAACTCACAAATTAAAAAAACACAATTTTTTTTGTTTTACGGTAACAAAACTTTGTTTTTATATAACAAAAACTAAAGTGAAAAATTTTGACACGAACTTTATGTGCACATTGTGCAATCGCGTTCACCAAAAAGTATGGTTCGGTTGCGCCGATGACAAATGTCGCGTTGGTTTGACAAGGTTCTAACTGAAATTTTTTATAGGAGAATTTAGAAAAAATCTTTTAACTTTTTTTTCATGTTTAATTAAAATTATTTATATTATTGTTTTTTTATTTGTCTATGTACTCTTTTTTTGGTTGATATATAAAAATACATAAATAAACAAAAAACTTATATATAAATATTTTTATTTAGACAATAAAAAAAAAAGATAAAACGATTTATTTGCTATTCCTCTAATATAAAAAAAATCAGTTGGAACCTTGTCAAAATAACGCGACGATTATTTAAAATGAGTCTCGATTACCCTCAAGTACCCTCATTTTCATCATCCTGTAAAGTTATATGGCTCTAAAATTTGTGGCACTACTAAACCATATAACATGTAATAAATAAACAATAAACTATTTTCTATGCAATCGTCCCGCTTAATTCTCTATAACAATTTTTTTTTTTTTTTAATTCATATTCAATTTTTCTATGCTTGAAAAATGCTGGATCACAACAAAACTCCTATGGCTTCTACTTCTTTGACTCTTCTTCCTTTCTTTCCTTCTTTTTACTGTTATATTTTTTGTTATTGATATTGTTATGATTTTTATATTTTATATATATATATATATATTTTTTGCATTATCCTTATGATAATCACTATAATATATATAGATAAATATATAGTAAAATATATACCTATATATAGTAAAATATATAGATAGTACTTATTATATTACTGTATTTAATATTATTATTACTATTTATCACTATTATTATTACTATTTATTTTTATTTATTTTTTATTACTTATTATTATTATCATTATTTTTATGCTATATTTATACCATCATAGGTCTTTACGCGTCATCAGTTTATAACTGTTTGTAAATGTCCCGCACGATTGTATATATACAGTTATTATTAAAGTGAAAATATATTGATTTGATTTGATTTGATTTGATTGTATTATAATATAAAGCCGATTTATAATAGATATAATAGCCGTATTATAATATAAAAGCCGAGAACATAAGGAAATAATACTTCTTATATTCTCGGCTTGTTCTCTATTTCTATGTTCTTGGCTTTAGTTTTCGGCAAATTTATTATCTCGGTCGTTCGTGACAGAACTGTTTTCAAAAGTTGCGGGAAAGTTTTCAAAGTTCAAAACAAAATTTTTTTACAGAAAAGTTCGCCGTTATGTTTTGAAATCTATGTTATTTTTGTTATGTACGATTATTAATACGAATGTTATTAGATTTATAATATTACATATAATCTTAAATATAATTTTGCATATAATATCATATATAATGATATGTATTGTCTTATGTACTTGCATATAAATCTTTGTTAAATACAATATATAGACAGATTTATTTTTTAAGTTTGATTCATTATATATGCTGTTAGTTATCAATTAAAAAAATGTTCAAAAGTTACATGTCAAGTATCAAGTTAAAGCATATAAGAGTATATATAAATAGTTTATTCTTTTAAGATTGTGGATTTGTGTAACAATAACATTGTCTATTATTGATCCAACAACTTGTACATTTGCCAAAGTGGTTGCACACGAGCTTGTATTATCACGAGTTACACTAAAAGAGCAGATAAATTACTATGCTTTGATATTTGATAAGCAATTAAAAAACTTTATTGTATCATCAGATGTTTATTACCGCAACTTCCCTAAAATCAAAACTAAAATTCAATCCATAGCAAAATCAAACAAAACAAACAAGCATACAATATTAGAATCATTTTCAAGCAGAAGCTGGTGTAAATTAGAAGAAACAGAAAAATCCCAGCATTCATTTTCAAATTCTAAGGGTTGTATCAGAAATAAAATATATAAACACCTATTAACATTATTCCCAGTAAAATGCTTATAGAAGAAAAGCAAACACAGCCTTTTATCAGCCACACAAAGAAAAATCAAAAATGGTAGATAATGTCAAAATTCTTATTATATATAATTTTTGAACTTACTTGAATTAATGAATGCTCATTAATTCAAGTAAGTTCAAAATTTAAGGACACACAACAGCGTTATTATTACAGAAATTGAAAAATTTCAATTGTAAATGACACCTTCAATTATGGCATGATGGGTCCACAATTGATGACCATCCTCATAAATTAATCATGGTCACCTGTTTATATGATCCAACAATATATTTAAAAGATGATGTATTTTAAGCAATATAAAGAACAGGTTAATGTCCAATCAATAGTTGAAAAACCTAAACTTTAAATATTGGCACATTGCCAATCTTCAGATGCCCAACTTGTTTACAAAAAAATTAGAAACGAGGACAATTAAATATTAAAATATCCTATCAGTATTAAAGGCATTTTATTATTTGACGAAATACAATTTTTATGGTGATGCTCCAGTTTTTTAATTCAAGAAAGATCAACAAAAGGGGATGAATATCCTTAATGGTTGTGTCCAATAAATATTCACCAATCTTCAAAAATATCTCATTCATTTTTCCAACCAGTATTAAGTTTTCATGAAGTTTTGGCACCAACTGCAGCAAAAAAAAAAAATACATCAAAATTAAAAAAAACTTTATAAAAATTTGAAGAAGCATGAAATTATTAACAAGTTTTAAAAAAACTTGTTGAAAGGGGAAATTATAAAAGTTGTAAAAAAAATAAAAGTAGTCTACAAATTAAACAAAGAAATGTGTGGAATTCAAAGACTGCCGGCACTTTTATATCAAGAAAATTATTCATCAACTAAAGATTTAAATCTAGATCTAGATCAATATGAAGTTTTACCTTAAAATGATATAAAAGATCATATATCAAATTTGTATGATAATATAGGCAATCATCTCATTAAAGATGAAAAAACATATTTTAAAGAAATGGCTAACTTGCCTTTTGATAACAAAGTGTGCAAATGTGGAGTGGATTATAGAAAAAATTAAATGTTAAAATATCATATCAGTATTAAAGGCATTTTATTATTTGATGAAATGCAATTTTTTCATGAGATGCTTCAGCTTTTTAATTCAAGATCAACAAAAGGGGGTGAATATCCATAATGGTTGTGTCCAATAAATATTCAGTAAAATAAGTTAATAATAATTCAACAGAAAAATTAATAATAGTATAATTTAATAATAATTCAATAGATAAAGTTTTTCGAAATTATCATTGGTGTTGAGGGATAAGATTGATCAACTAGCATATGTACTAATATCTACAATGGTAAATATATTATAGGTCTATAGAAAACAGTTGTTTCCTTTATAACCAAAGTTTTCTTCACTTGATATATTTAAAAGACCTAGTAAAAGATAAACCAAGATCAATTATGATGTGAGTTTTGCATGCAAAATATTTACACGCTTTATCTGTTCATGATCCACAAGTCCATAAATGTCTACCTTACTGCCGACTTGTTTGACCTCAAACACTGCCAAGTGTAAAAATTCACTGATTTTGTTTCGATGTTTTATGGTCAATTGTTTTACATTTTTTCTGTCGACCTCACTAATCTGATGCCGACTTCACATTTATGTATGTATGTATATAAATATATATATATGTATATACAGTGCTCGAAGTGAGGCAGGATGAGGTCACTTTTTTATAAAGTATAAACCATCTCGCAACCTTTTTATAAATCTCTATATAAGATTGATTAGGCGGGCAGGATGGTATTTTTAATTTTCAGAATACCATCCTTTTACTTTTTTCTGGTTTTCTGGAAGTTTGACAAAGGGGGAGGGGAGATGTAAAAATCTTTAAAAAATTTTATAATTAATAGACAGCCTCGCATTACCTAAAGAAGCAATATTAGTTGTAATGAGTTTAATTCAACGTAATGATTTCTATACAATAAGTTATCTTATTTATTGAAACAGTAGCGTAGAATCAGAGTATTTACCATTATTTGTAGCATTTAAATTATTATTATTTGCTTAGTTGTGATTTTTTTTTTTTGAGATTATTTATATAATATTTTCAAATTTTTTTTAATAATATATTTAATTTAGGGGTGCATCAAAAAAAAAGGCTAGGGTGGGGTTATATCCTCATAATCCCCCACTTGTCTATGTTCAAAGATTCACTGGTAATAGTTGTGCTATGTATTAAAGTTATTAATTATATAAAGCCGTTTAGAAAACCGCAAATACAATTCTTCAATTGTCCCTCATCCCTCCTCTCCCCAACCTAACCACCTTTTCTTCAAAAATACTTTTTTAAGTTTGTAAAAAAAAAGAAAAAATCAAAAGCCAGTCATTTCAACATACCTTCGTATGTTGTTAAGTCGTAACTGAAAAGCAATGTCAATACTGAATATATTTTACTAAATTTTAAGTTCATACATAAGTACGGACTAATAAAGTTCATACATAAACTAAGTTGTACGGACTTAGTTTATGTATGAACTTAATTAGTCCGTACATATGTATGAACTTAATTAGTCCATAAATGTGTATGAACTTAATTAGTTCATACATATGTATGAACTTAATTAGTCATTTGATGAATTTGTTCACTTAAGACAACTTTTAAAAGTTTTTAAAGTTTAACTTTATAAACTGTA
Source organism: Hydra vulgaris (assembly GCF_038396675.1). Classification (NCBI taxonomy): domain Eukaryota; kingdom Metazoa; phylum Cnidaria; class Hydrozoa; order Anthoathecata; family Hydridae; genus Hydra; species Hydra vulgaris. Next base: position 14,719,172 of record NC_088926.1, on the reverse strand, counting down.
AGTTAACTTTAAAGTTTATAAACTGTTCGATCTTGTGCATTAAAAGTTAAAGTTTTATTACAAACTTTTTTATATTTTAGAAATTGAAAACTTTATTGATGAAGAGGAATGCGAGTTGCTTATAGATTTGGCAAAAGTAAAATCTTTGAAAGAAGTAAATCAAAAATTCAATAATATTGAGTTTAAAAATGCAAATGAAGTATTTAAGGAGTGGGATTATAATCAGGATGGCTTTATTGAACCTGATGAGGTGATTAAAATAGTTAATATGAAATACATTTTCGCATATTATCTGAAAATATTCAATTTTTTATTTATATTTAGGTTACTTTGCTTCCGTGTTTTGCAGATATAATATTTACCTCTCAAGATGCAGATGATATGTTCTTTGTATTAAAAATGGATCCAAATGGAGACGGTATATACAATATAATTTCAAGAATACAATACATGCTTTAAAACATATTAAAAATTGATCCTAATAAAATTCTGACTTATCCTTTTCTAAAAAATTCTTAAATACTGTAAAAATCTTTCCTAGTTAATAAGAATTGCTTAGTAAATAAAGACCACCTATTAACTTATGCAAAGACCTTTTAATATACGTAACTTTTACTATTCCTACATGGTTTATTGTAAACGAGTTGAGGCTGTCAATGGAAAATGTGCTACCCACAACTGTTAAGAAGCATAGTTTGACTTTATAAAAGTTAAATGAGGACTTTCACTATAGGCCTATTTGTTTCCACATCTAATATTGTTAGGAAGGAAGATTAGTTATCTATAGAAAGTAGTTCTATTAAATATTTTAAATACATTTTGATTATAATTTGATATGGTAATCACTAACTACACTATGCAACACAATTTTTGTCTTTGAATTCTAAGTGTTATGTTTCAATCGTTTATGACTTGAAAAACAACAACATTGAGCACAAACTTTAATTTTATAACCACAGAATATAAAAAATTCATTTTTATTGAGACTGAACAAGTAAAAACTATATTAATATTTATGCTGACTGGGACTCTTTCCGTGATTTTCTTTGTGATGGACCTTGGGTAGAAATCTTTCGTCTTCCTGCTGACAATTTTGCATCTTACATAACTTCATGGACTCAGGCTGGCATAGAAACTTTTATTCCCTTTCGATGATTTCAGGTCAAGCCCCACTCTTCTCCATGGTTTTCCTCACATTGTGCTGCTGCAATTTCTAATCATAACTGTTACTTCCATATCTATCAGCAAAACAATTCTCCAGAAAAATATCTGTTTACTATTGCTAGAAACCATTGTAAAAAGGTTTTGTCTAACGCTAAATCTTGCTATCTCAGGTCATGAACAAGATCTATTCTCATTTCATCACAAGAATTAGGCTCTCGTTACTTCTGGGGAATCTTTAACAGTATCAATGATAAGGGCAAATCTGTTGTTCCACCTTCCTTGTATGTTTCAGCCTTTGTCACCTCACCTAAAGACAAAGCTGAATTGTTTAAGAACTTTTCATCAACATTATCTCTAGATTCCACTAGTTGTGTTCTACCTAATAAAGCCGTCAAGCAGGTTGATCTGTTGCTTGACGTTTGTATTACTCCAGCTTCTGTATCTAAAGTGATTTCCTGCTTAGACTCTTCTACTGCTTATGGTTCAAACAACATACCTGTTGTAGTCTTGCAGAGGTGTTCTCCGTAGCTGCCATCCATACTTTCAAAACTATTTAACAAGTGCTTATCGGAGTGTTGTTTTCCGGCATGCTGGAAAACAGCATTTGTTATTCCTATTTTCAAAAATTCTTTTTATCGTGCTCGACACTTTCTTACTACGGATTCTATTCTTTATCTCTATAAATTTCAAATCTGTCCTTGTATGGAATACTGTTACCATATCTGAGGCGGTTCTTCTAATGATGTCCTTTCTCTTTTAGACAAGGTGCAAAAATGCATTGTAAACATAGTTAGACCTGTTCTTGCGACCAACCTCCAATTATTATCACATCGTCATAATGTTGCTTCTCTTTCTCTTTTCTACTAATACTATAATGGGCACTGCTCTGAAGAGCTAGCGTCTCTTGTGCCATCTACTCAAATTCATTTTCATGTTACTCGTCATTCAATAAAGTCTCATCCTTTTTCTGTGATTGTTCCTAAGTGCTCCAAAAAGTCTTATTCTTCTTGTTTTTTTTCTTGAACATCAGTTCTTCGGAGTTCACTTCCTTCATGTTGCTTTCTTGATTCATTTAATTTGCAATCTTTTAAGTCATCTGTCAATCGTTATCTTGCTCTACAGACTTCATCTTTTCTCTTGCAGTAACTTCCAACTCTAATAATGGTTGCTTACAGCTTTGTTGGAAGTGAAGATGTAAAGAAAAATTTTTGTTCTCCTATGGTCTCATATCTATCTCTTTCATGAAGTAGCCCCAAAATTTAGTTTGCTGTTATGTTTTTGTTATTGTTCCTAATAACCTCATTCCAAATCTAACCTGAAAAATTAAAACAATAATTTTAATCCCAATAAAAGCACTTACTCTTTTGTGTAAGCACTTATGTTCTACCTGAATTTATTAAAATTAGCATTGAGGATATGGACTTTAAGTGACATTCTGCATCCTATTATGGTGTAATTCTTTATGAGAATCTAATAGCCTTGTGATTACCTTGAAAACCATGAACAATTTCAATAAAATTGTTCACAACACTTTCCTCATGTTCTGGAGCTTTGAAAACTCACTGGGGTCTTTGATCTTTTTTATCTATGGTCCAACAAAGATATCTGATTCAACCTGAGCCTCAGGTAAAGATAATCTTAAACTAAAAAAAAGAGATCTTATGGAGAAGACCAGGTTGTTAAACTTTATCAAAGACTTTAAAAATGTCAAGAGCTAGGTTGCCTTAACATCTCCACATCTATCTAATGCATGATAAAACCTCTCAGTTATTACCATTAACAAATCAGTAGTTATAAGATTCAAGATGAGAGATTAAGTGTTTATTAATTAAAAACTCAAAATCTTTGCTTATGATAGGGAGAAGACTAATGGGATGGTAGTTAGACGAGTCAGATTACTCTTCAGAATTTAAAAAAAAAGGGGTAACAGATGCCAGAGTCATTATCAGAGTCTTGATTTCCAGCAGGCTGGAAATTAAGACTCTGATAAGCACTTGTTAAATAGTTTTGAAAGTATAGATAACAGCTCCGGACAACACTTCTGCAAGATTATAACAGGTATGTTATCCGGGCCACAAGCTGTAGAAGAGTCTAATTAGGAAATTACTTAAGTTACAGAAGCTGAAGTGATGCAAATATCAAGCAATTGGTCAACCTGTTTGCTGGCTATATCAAGTAAGATGTAATTAGTTGAATCAAGAGATGATATTGATAAAAAGTTCTAAGGAAACAAATCAGCTTTGTGTTTAGGTGAGGTAACAAAATCTTAACCAAGGAAGAGAGGACTAATAACAGATTTGCCCTTATTATAGACACTGTTAAAGATTTTTCACGTCTCTGAAGCCTTTTTTTTTTAGATAAAATATGCGATTTCATGACCTGAGAACAGCGTTCTTTGGCGTTAGACAAAACCTTTTTCCAATGGTTTCTAGCGATAGTAAACAGATGTCTGTTTTCTGGAGAATTGTTTTGTAGATAAAAATGGAAGTATTGGTTACGATTGGAAATTGCAGCAGCACAATGAGAGGAAACCCATGGAGAAGAGTGGGGCTTGACTTGGAATTGTTGAGAGGAAATAAAAAATTCTATGCCAGCCTAAATCCAAGAAGTTACACAAGAAGTACATTTTTTAGCAGGAAGAAAAAATATTTCTACCCAAGGGCCATCGTAAATGATTCGGATTGTCTGGAAAGTGAGTTGTTAGTTATAGAGAAAGGTAAAAACTCTAAGCCTTGAAACCTGCTGAGTCACTGACACTAGAACCAAGTCATTCAATGTGATAAGAGAGTCACCAAGAAGAACAATATTGGCTGAAGTATAATAAGAAAGAGCTTGATCTATTTGATCAGAAATAACATTGAAAAGAGTGCAGACTTGAGATGAAGGAAAACAATATAAAACAAAGAGAAAAGTGATAGAGTGAAGTGGTGGTAAACAAAGCACTTAAAAGGATAGTCTATGGATTCTAACTTATTTTTCTGACAAATGGATGAGTTCTTACAAATGTAAATGCTCAGCCCAAGCATGTGAATATTGGAGTCTTTACAAATTAAATGAAGATAACCATCAGCACTAAGATAACAAGATGAGATAACTGAACTCAAATTAGTCTCATAAGGAGTAAGTATCAGTTGAAATTTGCAAGAGATAAGACTCAACACAAGAAAAGGTACTTTGAAGATGACTAATGTTATTGAATGATAGATTTTGAGAACTTATTGATGACATCAGTTTTTTGCGTTTTTTTTTTTGGTTTTTAATACTTTGGTCATTTTTTAAATTGTTTAAAGATCTTGACTTAAACCGTTATCTAATAGTCCAAGCAATTGCTTCATTTCTATTAATAAACCCAAAGCCATAACAAATGTCTCCAAATGTGGACTTGACAATGTACACCAAAAGTACGAACAGGTACACCATCCAAGCACAATATTGCACCCATTAGTATTCTGATATTTTATATCTTTTAAAAATTTTGGAAGAAGATCTTGGATGTACTTTAAAAGTGCTAGCTGCATGTCAAGAGCAGTGACAAATTGCTTGCTGAGGCTTAAGTTGATGTACAGTGATGACAAAGTACCTTCTGAGGTTCTATTAACAGCTTTCACTTCACATTGTTCTTGCCCACAGACACTTTGGTCCATTGTGGCCACGCTTTTCTCTAATATTTGTCCTTACTGTCATGGCTGTTCCAGATGCAAAAGAAACAATGAAACTTTGTAACTGCCTTGTAAGCCAATGAGTTAAACCAACCTGTAACACAGCATATATAACTAATTTTAAAACTTTGAAGGCAGGAAATTTCATGCACCTCTTAATGAAGGCGGTAACATTAACATATAATATATTTGGCTTTAGAACACTGGTATATATATAAAAACTTTGTCTATCGCTACTTCCTAAAATGAACTACATTTATCTAAATCATTGAAGTTCTACAAAATAAAGCACATCTAAGTAAAAAACAATTATTAAACTTATCTTTAAAAGTATTTTTGCAATATTTGCCCCTAAAATGCTGTGAAATTTTACAACTTACTTTTACGTTCTAGAATATTCTGGAAAATTTGCTGACCTTCTTGAATAGTCTTGCAATTCAGGATAATTAAAGAAAAAATTTCAAATTGTCCCATGTACTTAACCAAAGATTTGTCAACCTTACTTGTATCTTTCTTTACATAGCTATTATCATCATTATATTAGAGTTTACACCTGCTTAAAGAAATTTTTAGACAATCAATGATATGAAATTTTTGTAGGTAATACCAATGTTGAAACAAATTACAATTCAGATTTAATACAATACTGAAACACAATAAAGTAATTTAGTGCTATCAGTGCTTACTTGTTTGACATCTTTTTGCTATATTAAGAACAAATAATGAACAAGTGTTTAATTGTTTGATTTTTAAACCAAAGTTTTTTGAAAAAAATTCCTATTCATCATTATCTTTGTTGTCATAATCATCATCATCATCATCATTATCATTATCATCAGTATATGGCTCTCTGTTCGTTATTGCAACAAGGTCATTGGCTCACAGGATTTTAGATTATTGTTGTGTCGCTTAGATTTTTTTTTTCAGTATTACCAATTATAAAAAGTCTAAACTTTTTATATATGTTATTTTTGAAAAAAAATTTTGACCAAAAACTGTAAATATAAGAGTCGTTTTAAAAAATGCATTGCATTACCGAATGCATCGAAAAAAAGGGTTTATGCATGGCGATTACAAAAATAACATTCAGGTTTTTTTTTATTCATTTTATTTAAATCAAGCTATAAACTAAATAAATCCACATTTTAAAATTTTGACATTTTTCATATCATCATGGCATTTTCATATCATCATGGCATTTTCATATCATCATGGCGTTTTCATATCATCGTAGCGTTTTTAAGTTTCTGAGTTCAAGTAATCTTAATTTAATATAACGGGTGGTTACTAAAAATCCGGACAAACTTTCATGGGCAGTTACTCCCATTGTTTTTATGGTAGAGATTAAATAAAACTATCATTAAAAAGAGCTTTTAGTTATTTATTTTAATTAAGTTTGTCTTCAACCAGTCTGTTTCTTCGGATTTGGCCAACTCTAACACGAATTGACCCAAAAAGTGAAAATACAAGGTTAATTTTTTTCAGGCAAAGCTTTATTCTGGTTTGTAGTTGCTTCACATCTTATGCTTGCCAGTTACTCTCATACACTTTGCCTTTCAAAATAGCCCAAAAGTCTTCTATTGGACAACACTCCGGTGTGGCTGGCGGATTCTCAACTTTTTTGATAAAATTGATGTTATGAGTCTCATAGCAGTTGGTCATGGTTTTGGCATAATGCGATGACGCCAGGTCCGGCCAAAATATGTAATTACCATCGGCATGATGAGCATTGATAAACGGCACTAATCTTCTCTTTATACAATTTTTTTCATAGATGGCTTTATTGACTGCAAGGCCACTGGGGACAAAAAATGGCTTTGAAATACCTTTGTCAGAAGCGGCCAGCCAGACAAGCACCTTGGGATCGAACTTGCGCTTTTTGCGATATTTAACACTTGGTGGAGTCTTGTCTCTATTGCTAGAGTAGTAGGTGCTGTTTCCATTAATTTTTGAGTGTGACAGCGTAAAGTAAGACTAGTCGTCAAGGATCAATGCTGGTTTTGATTCGCTCATTCTGGTTCTCTTGTTGATGAGGTATACCCTGTTTTGTATAACTTTTGATGTCAGTGTACTTGGCAAGAGTTTTAATGATATGTGAATGACTCCATCCATATTTTCGACCAGCTTGCCTCATCAAAACTTGGTCACTGTGATCAAATATGGTTTTCAGGCACTTGATACCCTTAGGGGTCACGATTTTGGCCACATGACTACTTCCTTGCACTCTTTTGTGCCCAGAATCATTCTCAACACGTTTGATTATATCATAGATAGTGCTTCTTGGAATTTTTTCAGCATTGAAGTGAGCTACTGTGAACTTTTTACCTTGCAATTTATTACTCAAATAGAACTCGTAAATCCGTTTTCTTACCTCTTCTTGCTTGGCCATCATTATTTTCTTAATTATTATTAATTATCTAAAAACAAGTAAATTAACTTATAGAGAATTAAATAAGCTTTAAAATGGATATAAGCATGAGAAAAAAAGATTTAGCTTGTGGCATTTAAAATTCAGTTAGTCCAGATTTTTAGTAACCACCCGTTATTAGTTAACAAATATTGTACTTGGGTTAAAAAAAACAAAACGTTTAATGAAATTTTTTTATATAGGTTTTTAATAAAAAATTTTTGCTGGATGTAATATTTACTAAATTGAATGTCTGAAAAATATAAACTTTGCTTTTGAAACAAAAAAGATCTTTTGGAAATTTGGTTATTAGTTGCATTACCAAAACTACACAGGTTGCATTACCAAACTTACTGGTTTTTGCTCATAAATGAATTTGAAAGGTCTATTTTGCAATAACTTTTAAGTTATTGTTTTAGGATAAAACTTATTTACTTTTTTTTATCCAAAATTGATTCAAATAATAGTTGTAAAATCGAATGGAAATTATTCAAAGTCTCAGAGGCACGTTGTAGGACTTTCAGTGTAAAGAAATGGATAATCATTTAAAACAAAGGAAATTTGTTATTACAGAATATAAAACTATGTATTGAACGTTAATGGAAATAATTTTTAAATAAAACTTTTAATACAATATATTTATTGTATTAAATGCGCTCATTTTGAATCCACAAATAATACTATTTTTGATTATTTTAGAATAAAAACTTTACAATAATCCTCTTACATTTTTTTTTTAAATCTAAGTAATCAATTTTTTAAGTATTTTTAAGCTAATTTTGACTTGATAAAAAAAATACACACAGCAAATTATTGTTTTAAACAACCTTTTAGTATTTTTAGTAATTTTTAGTAATTTTAGTAGACCTTTATAGGCATTTTGAGAGTTTCTCACTGTTTTTCCACTGTAGTAAAGCTCATTGGTTACACAGTGGACCATTAGTGGCAGCTGCCAAATTGGCTAGCCAACAACTAGCTTTTTTATTACATGTTAAAAAGTTATCGGTTAGCCAATATTAGAGAATGCCTTAAGTAACAGAGGAGCAAAACTCCAATTAACCGCTCAAAATGCTTATATAGGTCCACTGCAAACCCACTATAAAACAATTGCTGGGCTATGTTATGTAAAACATTATAATCAAGTAAAATATACCATTAGAACTAAAATAAACAAAAACGAGTTGGTAAAAATTCATTTTAATGTAAATCTTTGAAAAAAATGCAGCATAGCAACGGCTTCTTAAGATTAAAGCAGCTGTCATTTCATAGTTAATTTAGTCATAGCCATTTCTAGCTATAATTAAGGTGTAAGAAGTAATATTTAAGGTGGTCCTCCACTCATAGAATTTTTTATAAAAAAAAGTGTTTTTTTTAAGCTTATTTTGTTCCTTTATCACTTGTGAATAGTCTCTAAAAAATTGCATTGAAAACAAACTCTATAAAAAAGAAGAATGAATCAGCACCATCACAATAAATCTGTCATATACAGTGATGACCAACATTCCATGGAAAAAATTTTTTCTCACTTGAATGTATTTAGTATCACAAACAATTGTTATTATCCTCACAACCAAGATTTATATAGGAAGCATGCCGTACAACAGCTGTTGATAGCATGCTAAAAGCTGCCAAAAGCTTCCATTCTAACTCTGATTGCCCAAATCAAAAATGTGTTACCACTGATGTAAACTGGCAAACCCGAGGATATTCCTTCCTTAATTGAGTAGTAATAACAATCATTGATAAAAAATGTATTGATGTTGAAGTACTTTCAAAATTTTGCCATGGTTGTGTCTTTTGGAAAAATAAAAGTCAACATTAGAATATGCAGAACAATTTGCAAATTGTCAATGCACTATTAACCACATTAGTTCTCCAGGTACTATGGAATCTGCTGGGGTAGTCAATATATTCAATTGCTCAATTTAAAAAATAGTTTGATTTATAATGAATACTTAGATTTAAAATGAATATTTAGGAGATGGTGATTGATTTATAATGAATACTTAGGAGATGGTGACACTTCCTACTTTAAAGATTTAATTGAAAGTGACCCTTACAAAGATTTGAACATTATTGAACATTGAAGATTAAGATCACAAAATTTGAATGTATTGGCCATGTACAGAAGAGAATAGGCAATAGACTTAGTAAGGTTGTTAAGACTTACAAAGGAACAAGCACACCACGACATGGAAAAAGAAAGTTAACTAAATCTGTGACCAATTTTATGCAGAACCTCTATGGCCTAGCAATAAGAAGCAATCTTGACATTTTGTATGCTATGTAAAAAGCTGTTTGAGCAGTTTTGCTTCATTGAGCAGATTTTGACATCAAGGAATGTCGACACCGTATGTGCCCAAGTGACACTGAGACTTGGTGCAAATATAATTTAGACAAAGTTCATGGTGTAAATACTTATGTAGAGCAAGTAAATCTTTCTGTTGCAGTCTTCAACATTTTGAAACCAACTTTTACTGATTTATCTTGAGATGATTTACTAAATAAATATTTTCATGGCAAGACCCAAAACACCAACGAGGCACTCAACCAGATTATTTGGAGGTGCTGTCCAAAATACATTTTTGTGGGTAGAGGGGTCTTAGAGTCTGCAGTTAATTCATCTGCTATTGAATTCAATGAAGGTCCTATTAAATAAATAACATATTGTGTAACACAATATGTTATGTCTATGAAACTTAGTGAAAAGAATAAAGAAGCTGTAAAGCGGTCTCTTCAAAAGTCCACTGACTGTGCCAAAAAGAGAAGAAAATAACTAAAAACAATTAAAAAGGGTTACCTAGACAAAGATGATTAAAAAAAACTCAATATATTCCTGGAGGGTTTTAATATGTTTTTTTGAACTTTTTGTTATGGTTTTATTCTTTTGTTTTATATATTTGTCGTTTTCTCAGAATTAAGATTTGCCTCAAATACAAATCTTTAAAACATGATAACTTTGGACTCATTCAAGCTTTTGATCTAATTTTTTTATTTTTTTTATTTTTCACATGATTAAAAAAGATTCGAATGAGAGAAGGATATTTAAAATAAAAAAGGAAAGTGCTTTTTTATGAGATTTTTCTATGTTTGTTTCAAATGTTGTAACCTTTTATATACTGTAAATAATAAAAAATGCTTCTCTCATCCGGATTAATATACCTCAATGAGTATATACACCAATTTTCAGCTTGATATAATAAATATTTTGATTGCTAGCTTGTCACAAAAATTGCTAGTTTTTTCATTTATTTTTTAATTAGTTTGGTAATTGAGACATTTTTTTTTTAAATTGATTTTTGTAAATAGTTTATAGAACCACATTTTTGGTGAAAAAATTAAATCAAAAACGTTTTGCTATCAAAAGTTAGCCTTTTCTGTGGAGGACCACCTTAAGCTAAAAAAAAAATTTAAAAATTTATTTACTTATCCATACTTTAAAACAACAATTTTTACCATGTAAAATAAAAGTTGTTTATTTGCAGATCTTACAATTGAATAATGTTATTTGGAATTGAATAGTGTTAACTGGAAAAAAGTGCCTTAAAAGTGTATTTGTGTCAAAGAAAGTATTAGAATCAACTGTATTTTTATCCATTATTGAATTTAATGATGAATTTATTGGAATGGAATCTATTTTTGGGCTCGCCTGTATAATCTTGACCTTGATGATTCAGTTATAGACAGGGTTAAGTTCTATACTAGAGATAAGATTATTTATTTAATGCCATCCATTTATCTTGAGACAAACGTTTTATGTTTATATAAAAAAAGTTGATCCACTTTTCTTAAATATTAAAATGCCACACTATCTGAAAATTTAAATAGATTACAAAATATTTATGCACCTTTAATGGCCATCTCACCAAGCACATAAAATCAAAAGAATAGCCATAGCTTCTATAGGGAGAGACAAAGCAAGATACCAAACGTTTTGAAAATCTTAGGTTTTTGAAAATCTTAGACCAATGAAGTAGTATTTTGTCAGTATGTTTGTTTTATCATAATGATTTATTGTCTCCATAAGTTTTAAGCTTGCTTAAAACTTATGGAGACAATAAATCATTATGATAAGTTTTAAGTAAAAAAAGTTGTAAAAAAAGTTTGTCATCAGTCATCGGAGCACGATAATACAGCATAATAAATTTGCGTAAAAAAAATACAAAATTACACCCATAAAATACCACACATTAGCAATAACCCTAACCACAATTTTAATTTTTAAGCGTGAAGAAAAAAAAATTACAAGTGCATAAATACTTAAACAATATTTAAAAAAACCAAAACTTGTATTTTAAAACACAAGCTATATATACAGATTTGTTTCCACCCATTTAAATTTTTTTTTGCCCCATTTCGTCATACTCTTTTTTTTTCCAAAAATAACTCATTTTGAATGGTACCATACCTAATGATGCGAAGCATATTACCAGTATCTGTTGTATGTATATATATATAAAACAAAGCAATGAACTTCATTAAATTAAAACAAAGCAAAGCTCTTCTTCAAATAAAGTAATTTCTTTTCTCAGATTATTTAAAAAAACCAGCATTTTAAAAAACCAGCAAGACGACTACCATTCACCTTACAGTTGACAATTCTACAATTGTAGATTGCATAAGACATTTCAATTTAGTTTTTTGATAAGTTTTAAAAGTTTGTTAAACTTAATTGAATTTTTTATATTGTAAAAAAGATTTAATCAACTTTGTTTTAAATCAGTAATCTAGCTAATATATAATAAATTTTTTAAACTAGTATATACAAGTAAGTGTATGCAATTGCAATTTAACAAACTTTTTTCAATAATTTACAATACTTACAAACTCAAAATACAATTTTTTTTGGAAAAAAACTTCAGGTCTAAATTCAGTCTAAAATAGGAATCTCGAGTCTGTTGTTGTGAGTTGATGAAGCTTTTTAAATCTTTCATATACAACTTTAATGTTGGAATATGACACTAAATGTGAAGATATATTTAATATAATACATGCATAGGTATAGTATAACATATGCATAAACTTGTATAAATATATATATATATATATATATATATATATATATATATATATATATATATATATATATATATATATATATATATATATATATATATATATATATAGACCACACGAGAAAAAACAGCAGAGTCACACTTTTGTAGTTTAGAGTTATTCGCATTTTACAGTTTGAAACCATATGAAATAGTAGTTATGAAATAAAGTGTCACTTTCATTATTTTTTTTTAAAGAGTGCCCATTTCATAATCTAATTATGCAGAAATATTGCTTAGACCTTGTATATTTAGAAAGATTTAGGACAATTTTGTAAAGAGGGTTAAAATGGACTCTGCCTTTTTTTCCATTGTTTTGGACTATGCCGTGTTTTCCCTTGTTTTTATTCTTAAACTCAACTAAAGAGTTATTAGACTAATTTTATAAATAAAATAGTAAACTACCTGTTGGAACAAATTGAATACAGGGCAGATTGAGTGGCCACTGCTTACTAGAGGATTGTGTGGCCAGAAGAATGCCCATCCATCTTTACTGTAAATGCTGTAAAGTTTACTTTACCCCAACTAATGTCAGATACCCATCAGAGTTGGTAGACTCGGGGACACCCTCACGTCACAGAAACAAATCCTAGTCTTAACCAGGGTTCAAACCCATGACCCAGGTATAATTTAATAAGTAGAGAGCTTTAAATTAATTTTTCTTTTTATGATAGTTTTACATTATTATTATTAATACATGTAATATTTTTAATGTTTGGAAATTATTTTAACCTTTCTTTTTAGTTTTTTAATAAGTTCACTATGTCTGAGGTAATAGTATAGTTTCATAGTTAGGCCTATAGTTAGAAAACAGACACCTTACAAATACAGACTAATCAACGAAAAATACACAAACAAAACAACAAAAATACACAAACAAAATAAAAAAAAACAACAACAAGAACAACTATTTTTTTTATATAAAATGAAGAACTAATTTTGTTTTAATACTGGTAAGTAAAGAACCAATTCTTATATTTCAGTTAAATTTAATCATCTGAAAGGTCATCTAGTGGATCATCATTAGTTTCATCATGTTCCAAACTGTCATAAAATTCAGGGGCTGAAGTGAATTTCTTGAGGACCTGTAGATCTTTGTATTTGGCCAAAGAAATAATAATTTTTTTCATGTATAGTCTTACAGGCTCACCAATATTGACAGCTTTATTTGAACGCCTAGCGTTGGACAAAAGAGTGGTATTAAGGATAGGTCCATTCCATGAGTCTCTTTGACTAATTACTCCAAGTGATTTTTTTGAGAACATGACTTCTTTTAAAGGCCTCATAGGTACAGGACATCCAGCTTTATACACAGGTTTTAAAAACTGAGTCATATTTTTTACCATATCCTGGTTTAGCTCAATGATGTTGTAGGGACTTGGATTTTTTCTAGCAGCCCTAAATATTTCATGCCAGTCTGAAGGTGTGCTTGCATGTGCTTTACAATTAATAAGACCCATGTCTTTATCACACTCAAGATAAGAATGGCCTTTTTCTGGAAATGATATCTTGATAGAAACAAACCTTTCCCTCTGATTAACTAGGAAATCCAGAAAACGAATCATTGTATAGTTTTTATTCTGACCCGCACACGAGTCACAAAATAATTCCAAATGTTTGATTTCTCCACTCAAATGATTCATAAAAAAATGGAAAAGAATAGAGGTGACTTCATCTGCACCTTTATTGGCAATAGTTTCATCATATGAATAGATAAAAACTTCATTACTTGAGAGCAAGTGAATATTGAATGATAAAAAAGTGTGTAAATAAAAAATTTCCTTCTGTAATAGAAGTCATTTGTTGTTATGTTTGGCAGGCTCAAGTTTTTATTAAAATCTATGGTAATGGCTTCAAAGTTTGGATCTTTACTTGCCTTGAGCCGAGCTTCTCGTTTTCTTCTATAAAAGGTGTCCGCCTTTCTTTGATGAACGTCCCTTTCTAATTGGAGTTTTTGAAGAGCCTGCTTAAGCTGTTCACTGTCAGGATTGTTGGAAAGATCTTTAGAAGCTTTTTCAATACTAATCTTTATTTCATCACATTTCAAACAGGTATCTGTTCTTGGGTATCCAAAAGAAATATTGAAATCACTGTTAAATAATTTTCTGTATGTTTCATAAGAAACCTGCAGATCAGGATAAATGTCATTAAACATTGAATATATTTTGTTTATATTCAACTCCTCGGGCAAATAGATGCGGCGACTTTTCCCCAAAGAGTAGTGAGATTGTCTTCCTCTGAAGGATGATATGTGGTTTTGTATTCTTTTTACCACAACATCACTAAGTCTATGAGGTCTGTTACTGTGCTGTCCTCTTTGATCCTTTGGTGGTTCCCCTGTGCAGAGAAAATATATTTTTAAATTTTTATTTCCTTATATTTATAACTTATAAATGTTTAAAAATTAAATTAAAAAAATAAACATGCTTAAGTTTTATGTTACAGGCCAAAAGTATAGGCCTAAGCCTTAGACTAAAGCCTACTTGTTTTATTAATGTTGAAATTAATAAAAAGATTTTTTACCTATGGCCGGGTATGACCATGGCCGGGTATGACCATGGCCTAACCTATGACTCCTACTCCTATGAATGACCTATCTCTATAAAAAGTATAATCCTAAATATTGTATTGACGCAATATTGAAACTTCAAATAGTTTAATAAAATATGTTAAGACTGGGTCCTACTTGTTTAGAAATTATATTTATATTTAAAATGTAGAAAGTACACTAGTGACTAGTAGTAAGTAGTAGACCTACCTGTAGTTGACAAGCTCCGTTTTATTGTCTCCACTCTGCCTTTCTTGATACCAAATATCAAATGGAAAGCATTGAAGCACACTTGTGCAAATTGTTCTTCATCATTTACAAAAACCTTGTATTTATAGCTGTTATTATTTAATTTTATCTGGTCTTCTTTCTGTGGTCTTCTTCTTGTGACATCACGCACTGTTATAAGCCCAGCCAGAAAAGAATCTTGCAAATCTTTGGTGGACATTGCATTAAACTTAGCCAATAAACGTGCCCTATTATCTTCTGTTACAATTTCAAAACACTTAAATCTTGTACATTTGCAGTCTGGTCCTGTTGTGTGATTTGACAGTTTTTGTTTTTTTAGTTTTTCTTTTAATCTTCCAACTATTTGTCTTTTCTTCGGTCTATTCGTAAGTTCAACGCGTTCACGACAATCCGCCATCCTTAATGATGTTTTCATCAGCATTGCCTTCCATTGGATTCTGGAATCACGTGACGCTAAATATCACATGACATTAGTGACTTTGCTTTTATTTTCATTGTAAACAATGGACTATGCCTCTTTTTCCATTGTACAGAGTTTTTTCTTCTCTATTTTTCCTAAGGATATTGCCGTTTTTTTCACTTGAAAGGTAGTTTAGCACATACTATATATGACTATATATAGGACAGGGGCAATAACTTAGGAAATTAAAAAATGTGACTGTTTTTTCCAGTGTGGTCTTCCTATATATATATATATATATATATATAGAACCCTTAGATGTTGTCCGAAAGTTTTTTCGATATTTTGTTGACAAAAAGTAAAAATTAAAATGCAAGACCGAAATTTTTTTTTTTTAATAATGATAGACTGCCTGCCCCAACCAAACCCTCAGTCGATGTAGCAGCACTCCCTTGCGGGTCAGGCTATTTGTCAGTCGATGTAGCAGCACTCCCTTGCGAGTCAGGCTATTTGTCAGTCGATGTAGCAGCACTCCCTTGCGAGTCAGGCTATTTGTCAGTCGATGTAGCAGCACTCCCTTGCGAGTCAGGCTATAAGATAGTCGATGTAGCAACACTCCGCGCATGATTTACAGTAAAAAAAATAAAAATAAAAACATTTTATTAAAAAAAATAAAAACATTTTATTAAAAAAAATAAAAATAAAAACATTGTTTATATTGTTAAAAACATTCAAAATGTTATAAAAACATTCAGAATGTTTTTAAAAACATTCTGGTCAATTAAATTTGCGTTTTTGTGGTTTTTTTAAAAAACGATTAATTTGTAATTAAATTAATGGTTTTTACTTTCGTCCAACACGGAAATGTTGGACGAAAGTCAAAAGTAATTAAAAGTGACGTATGTGTTGGCGTAAGAATCACTTTTTTCCTTCCGCTCTTCCTAAAGCCAACAAACTATAGAACTATATATATATATATATATATATATATATATATATATATATATATATATATATATATATATATATATATATATATATATATATATATATATATATATATATATGTATATATATATATATATATATATTTATGTATATATATATATATATATATATATATATATATATATATATTTATATATATATGTGTGTATATATATATGTATATACACACCAGGGATGTGGAGTCCCATTAGGACTCTGGTTTTTTAACTTTATTTTTTTATGGTCTCTGGTGTCCAGAAGCTCTAACATGTCGGTTGATTAATAATCTGCTATAAAAAAAAAGAAGATATTTATGATATTTAATGAGTTGGAACTTATTGTTTTTAAGCCCAGAGTCCTTGCCAACATTACACCTTAGAACTCTGGGTTCAAAAATTGATTGCTTTTCTAACCTACAAGTCTTGATTTTTTCCCAATTAGTAGCCTCTAAGCTTTTTTACAATTTTAAAGCTACTGGATACCAAAAACTAGAAAGTAATCTTTGGGACTCCGCATCCATGATATATACATAAAAAATATTATGTACATATGAGTGAATATTACATACATATAAATTATGAATATTATATACATAAAAAAACCTTATGATATCTTTGTACAAATATGCCGGATCAAATTGATATAATTTTTAAAATCATGCAAATTAGTCTGTGTTGTGATTGTTGAAAAAGATTTTTAAACTTTAAAATGTTATTTTATTAACAAATCTTCAATGTTGGACTCGAAGCATTAAAAAAGTACATGCCTTTTTTTGAAAAATTTAAATAAGCACTTTTAAATTTTTCTGAGAAATGACACGTTTTAATTGTATTCAAATGCACATTTTTGCACATGATGTGATATTGAGTGAGAAATTACTAAGACTTCAGGTGCTTGACATCAATAAAACGACCTATTTCAAAAGTATGATCCAGTAGCTTAATAACATATCTTTTTTCTTAAAAAACAAGAAAATAAATTTATAAATGACTTTTAAAAATTTGTAACAATCACAGAATATTTGAAAGTACTTTAAAGGGCACAATTTAGTTTTTTATTTTCCCTAGGAAAAGGGAATATAAAAAACTCAATTATCTCTTTATTTCAAATCTTTTTTTTAAATTCTACATACTACATTTGGTTTGATTGTGAAAAATTTCACTAAAATAAAGTTATAGTTGCTCTAGTTATCATGATTAACTTTTAGGACAAGTCTAAAAAACTAATAAATTAAAAACTAGGTAAAATAATCGAGTTTTCCATGAATTCCTAAGAATAAAGAATAGAAAAAGCAAAAGTAAAAGTATTAGTTTTAAAAGTAAAAGTAATTTTCTTCGGTATAAGAGTGGATTTTATTAGGGATTGTCCATTAATTGTGCAACGCTAAATTTTACTAATAAACAAAACAAAAAAAGATCAAAAGTACTCACAGAGCCTTAAGTTAAATCAAAAATCAAAATCATCTAATAAAAACTGTCATGTAAAAGGTTTCCTACTTCTGTTAATAAAATAAACTTAGTGTTGCAAAATATATGGACAATCCCTAACTGAATGTTTAAGTACTTGTGCAAACAATTTTTAAAAAAATGATTAATATTACTAGAATAAAGACATTTATCTTTTTCATTAGGTTTTTAAAGCTACTCTTGCAACTATATAACTAAAGAAAAAAATAAAGTTGCTTTAACATGTGAAACTTAATTAGGCTTGCACACCCTGCACATTTGTTTGCAATTAATTCAGCAGTCAGGAATATGCTTGAGAAACTTTAAACATTTTTTAACCAATTTTTGTCAAGAATGAGTGATAATCTTTACTCTTTGCAAGTAAAATTTTTACTCAAAAGTTTACTCAGTTATTGAGTAGAAATCGATATACACCACTTTGATTCTAGCTAGCTCATACCCTTTAGATATATCACAATTGATTTATAAAGTTGGTTAAACTTTAAGATTGATTGTACTCAAAAAAATATATACACTTTTAAGTGCTTTTTTTGTCATAATTTTGTAGATAAAAATAGTAAAATTTATAAAAGTAGGAGAAATTTAAACAACTTTAAACACATGTGTAATTGTATAGGCTACTGATATCTCTTTCCATAAGTTTACTTCCTATATGTACAATTTTGTTTTAATACCGATATATTTTACTTCCCTCACCAAACAAATTTTTCTCTGCCCAAGTAATTTCGAACAAAAATTTTTGTGCCGACTGACGACGTAACCAGTTAATTTAAAAAAAAAAATTATTCAAGTTGCAAAACTGAACACGGAGTTACAATAGCGAACAAAAAAGTTGCAATAACGAACAAAAGATGCTTTACCAAACAAACGCCTTGCGATACAGAACATTTTAGTTGCATTGCACCGCACATCCATATGATCATCGCTATCATCATCATTATCATCATCTGTTTGATTGCCATCTCTCTTCTTTCAAGATGCTAATAATATTAAAAACAGCTTGTTATGTGCCTTTTGAACCCATTGCTTACAAACTGTTCAAACTAGAGTTTGTTTTAACTCTTTTCTCTTTTTTAGACATTCCACATTTACACTTTCTAGTATTTTTATTTGCTCATGCTTGACTTAACAATGCATAAAAAAAGTATTTGTTTTATTTATGCTTATCATAAGCCCTTTTGTTTCCATTCCATCATAAACTTTATACCTTTTTTTTAAAAAAAATTATAATTTTCTTTACACTATATTCGATTATAATGTGTTCTTTTTTCCAACTTATAACGATATGGTATGCTGGAATTTATTTTTCTTTGAAAGTTAATTTTTATAATGAAAATATAGAAAATATCAGTGTAGTCCTACCTAAATGATTAAAAATTACAACTTCAACTGCTTTACAAATTGTGTTAATGATTACCAACTATTTGATAACAATTTGGTAAACTTTTTTAACTTTTGCAACAGTTTCGAAAATAATTAGTTTTTAAATTTAATTTTTATAATTAAAATTATATTTTATTTGGAATACAAATATATAACTGATCATGTAACATATTTAAAACTATATTTAAAAATAAGTTACCAAGTTTTGTAAATACTTAGTAAATGTTAATTGTGAATTAAATATAGTTGTGTATGACCACCATTTTATTTGTCTGCTAAAACCCTCAAAAAATTTTAAACTTTGCAAACACCCTTTATATTTTTTAAATTTACAAACACCCTTAAAATCTTTTAATCTTTGCAAATACCCTTAAAATCTTTTAATAGTTGGTTAAATAACTCAAAATAAAAGTTTTTTATCATTATATTGCACAAAAAACTTTCAAATTATATATACAGATGCTTTTAACAAAATAAATAATCATTTTTGAAATTTGTATGTAATCTTTTTTTTTTTTTTTTTTTTTTTTTTTTTTTTTTTTTAAACGCAAGATTTTTTTTAGAATATTACAAGGGACCTGTTAATAGGTTAAAATTCTTGATCTGGTTTTGTTTAAAAATTTTGATGAAAAATTTAAAAATAAAAAAGATGTTATTACTTGATTGAATTGAATTTTTAATTTGTCTATAAATAGGAAAGGTAGATCTTAGTGAAATGAAAAAGACTGACTTTGCACAAGCCAAATACTACTTGGACAACATAAAAAAAGAAAAATTTAGACAGCGTAATGTAACAACTAGTACTTCATGGATTTGGCATGATCAAGACGAACTTTTAAAACATACAAAAGAAGGATATTTCGAAAAGTATCATGAAAGGTATTTTTAATCATTCTAGAATTTTTTTTGTTTGTTTGTTTACAATATTATTACTTAATTAATATTAGCAATACTACAAACAGCAAAACAGTGTAAAAATTTTGGATAAAATTATGTTATGTTATTATAAATTTTGCTTTATATTTTATAAAAAAACATTGAGAATAAAATGTCTTTTTATTTAATTACAAAAAGTTAGTTAAAAACCACAGTAAGGTAGATACAAACCACAGTAAGGTAGTTATAAACCGATGTAAAGTAGTTTACAGGCACAGTAAGGCAGATTATGTTAAAAATAGCAAAGACTATAAAGCTTCTAGATAAATGTGGGGTTGACATATTATATATACATCATAATAGGGTTTTTTCGAAGGAATGCTCCCCAAAAAAACCAGATAAATTTCCAGAAATACTCAATCAAATGTAAATATTTGATTGAGTATTTCTAACACATGTTCAAAAACTTTTTCTTTTTTTTTTAAAGAAAATAGAAGGGTAGATTTTGTATTTAACAAAACTATTTATGATTCAATTTTTATTAAGTTCTTATTAAGGGACAAAAAGTTGCAGCAAAATGGGGTAAACTTAAATATAAATCAGTAGTTCTTTTAAACCAAAATTAGGCTTAAAACAATGTGGGATTTTTAATTGGCTAGTACACAAGTTTATAATTGTGCATTAAAAATTTGATTTTTATATTATTAATCATAAAAAAGTAAATTATTTTTAAAGCAAAGAATAAAAGAACATATTTTTATTTACTATGGACTAGTTTAACATAACCATTATTAGAGGTTTGAAAGTGAATGCAAAATAAGATTAAATTAATGGTAAAGATATCTTACATTATTTTAATCAAACTTCAGATATATTATGTGTGAGGAGGGGTATGTAATTATGCATGAGGAGGGGTATGTAATTATGTGTGAGGAGGGGTATGTAATTATGTGTGAGGAGGGGTATGTAATTATGTATGAGGAGGGGTATGTAATTATGTGTGAGGAGGGGTATGTAATTATGTGTGAGGAGGGGTATGTAATTATGTGTGAGGAGGGGTAATTTTATTTAAAAATCTTTTACTACCTTTCTAGTTTTTGCTGTTTTTATTTTTAGCTATTCTTACTAAAGTAATAAGTATTTTAGTATTGTAATTGTAAGTTTCCATATAGAATTTCAATGATTACGGGGCTTCCATCACTAATTATTGAAGAGAGTGAACCAATTCAAGTAAGACTTTTTGGTGAAGGTCAGTTTTACACCTTACGTCATGATAGTGAACCAGTTTCAAAAGATATTCCTTGTTGTTTGTATGGAGATAATAAGCTTTGTCGATTTTGCAGGTATTTTAATATTTTTTCTATTTTGATAATTCCTTTTAATACTTTCTCTGGGTTACTTTATATATATATTTTTTTAACTGTGTAAGCAACATTACAATTTCTTAATAAGTAATTTAATAGCTTGAAATAGACATAAGTTATTTTTTATCATTTTTAATTCAACTGGATTTAGATGCAAAATAATTGTATATTTTAACAATAATGTTTTCCTTAAAAATCCTCATTTATGTAAAAGGGTTTGCTTTATTTAGTATATTTATTTAACATTTTTTGTAGTTTTAATTGCCAAGGATTATAATCAAATATACTGATTTTTTAATAGCTATTTATGGCATAATATTTTTTGGTAAACACTTGGTATCAAAAATATTTTAAAAAATTCTTACTCTATATATTTCAGTCAGGCGAATAAATATGAACAGGGTCGATCTTTTAGTGAAAGTGCATTTTATACATTGAAGAAAATTTTTTTTTAATTATTTTTACAAAAATGATCATGTATTAGCAATAATGTATTTATTCATTTTATCATTAGTGGAATTATTGATTTGTGAAGAGGTTAGATATTCATCTAACCTCTTCACAAATCAATCAAACATCAATGGAAAAATGCATCAGTCAGCTAGACATACTTAAGAGAAGTATAAATAGCTTTAAATGGATTGTATTTAATATATGACTACTAAAAAGATCCATGACAATATTCTAAGGTTAGTGATCACTTACCATTATTGACTTCAATTAAGCTTAAAGGTCATCATCAAGAAAATGTCAATAAAAGAACAGAGGATTTAAGCGTTCTGGAATATGTATATGAATATATTTATGTCTGGAATCATCCTAATAAACTTATATAATGGTTATTTAAATAACAGTTTCACTAATCTTAACTTTATTGGTAATTTCGAAAATTGACCTGTGCCAAATCTAAATTACTATGAAGTAAAGTTTTATTTTTAATTGCTATTAGTTTTCCTTAATGAACTTCTCCAAAGTCACTAAACTAGCCAAAAACAATTACTTTACCAACAATACATAAAAATTGAAAAAAATGAAAAGCTTTTAAAAACATTTGAAAATATTTTCAAATGTATAAAAAAGAACTCAATCTTAAAATATTTTACTATAAACAATAAAAACGAATCAAAACAGATTTTGATACTATTTTAGAAAAACAATTTAACATTACAAGAATAACTCATAACTCTACAAATTGTTAGGCTTGTAAAAATCCTGATAAGACAATGGTAACTGATGAAAATATAAGCAGCTTTTTCATAACTAAAAACAAAGAAACACAAGAATCATTTCAATATTGAAATAATAAAACATTAAACAACAACAGAACATGCAGTGTTACACACTAGCGCAATCGTTAAGGAAATTATTTTACTTATCAAACTGGATGAGAGTTTGACCATACATCTTAAATTTCTTATAAATGAACTAATCAAACACTTCAGCAGCAACAGTTTTCATTTGTTGGGAAAATGCTAAACAAGTTTTAGGGTGCAACTGTTTGACTTTGCAACTGGGACATTCTTTTTATAGTAAAAACTTTATTTTTGTCTCTATAATATGTCTGTAAAATTGTCAGCAAATTTCGGTAAATGATTTTTACTATACTATAAATTGAACAATTCATTTGAAATCCCCAATTATGAAATTAATTTTTTTTTCTTTGCTACCTTTGTGAATAATATTTTTCTGTAAAAAGAAGTTATGATTTTTTTTTTTTTTAAACATCTTTGCTTCCAACAAGGCTGCAAGCAACCACTAATTAAAGTTGGAAGTTACTGGAAGAGAAAAGATAAAGATTGTAGAGCAAGATAACGATTGACAGACGACTTAAAGGGTTGCAAATTATATGAATCAGGAAAGTAAGATGAAGGTAGCGAATTCCAAAAAACTGATGTTTGAGGAAAAAAACTAGACAAATAAGAGTTTTTGGAGCACTTAAGAACAGTCACAGAAAAAGGATGAGACTTAATTGAATGACAGAGAAAGGACATCATTAGAAGATTCGCCCCAGATATGGCAATAGTATTCCTTACAAGGCCGGATTTGAGATTTATAAAAATAGAGAATAGAATCCAAAGTAAGAAAGTGTTGAGCTCGATAAAGAAATGCAACCTTAGCAAATGCTAATTTTGCAACAGATTTGATATATGGTTTCCAAGAAAGATAGGCAGTAAGAGTTAATCCTAGAAGATGAAGAGTAGATGACTTATCAAGTACATTACCGTTCATAAATATAGGAAGATCTAAATTATTGCGATAACGACTGGCTTAAAAAAATTTTTTTGAACTTCAATACAGAGTTTTATCTGTAATAAAGTTTACCAGCCACTGTGACCCCCATGCTTTAGCAGGAGTGAGACCTTTTCAAGCTCAAATGCCCCCTCCAAGCAATCAGAGAGTGTTGGCTTCTTATCATGACAAGAATAAATGGTAGTATCATCAGCAAACAATGCCACCTTAGATGTGAGAATATCTGGAAGATCGTTAATGTAAATTAAAAAGTATAGGGCCAAGGATAGAACCTTGAGGAACCCCTGAAGTTACAGAATAAGAAGAAGAGTGCTGTTCATCAAAAACAATTTTTATACTATGATTGGAAAGGAAGGATTCAATAATCTAGATGTTGCCAGATACACCTTAAGAAGAAAGCTTATGGAAAAGACCAGCATGCCAAACTTTATCAAAAGTTTTTGAAATGTCAAGAGCAATGGCCTTAACCTCTCCACCTTTATCTAATGCACGATAAAACCTATCAGTTATTACTGTTAGCAAATCAGCTGTAAAATAAGAAGATCAAAATCCATATTGATGGTCAGAAAGTAAGTTATTAGATTCAAGATGAGAAATTAAGTGTTTGTTAATTAAAGATTCAAAAATTTTGCTTATGATAGGAAGAAGACTAATGGGACGGTAGTTAGACGAATCAGATCGGTCTCCATAATTTTTGAAAATAGGGATAACAGATGCCACTTTCCAGCAGGTTTGAAAACAAGACTCTGATAAGCACTTGTTGAATAGTTTTGAGAGTATAGACGACAGCTCCGGAGAACACTTCTGCAAGACAATAACAGGTATGTTGTCCGGGCCACAAGCTGTAGAAGAGTATAAGCAGGAAATCACTTTAGATACAGAAGCTGGAGTGATATGAATGTCAAGCAATCAATCAATCTGTTTGTTGGCAATATCAGATAGATTGTAACTAGTGGAATCAAGAGATGATATTAACAAAAAGTTCTTAGCAAACAAATCAGCTTTGTCTTTAGGTGAGGTGACAAAGTCTGAACCATACAAGAGAGGTGGAATTAAAGATTTGCCCTTATTATTAATACTATTAAAGATTCTCCAGAAGTCAAGAGAGCTTAATTTTTGTGATGAAATACGAGATTTCATGACCTCACAATAGCGAACTTTGGCATTAGACAAAACCTTTTTACAATGATTTCTAGCAGTAGTAACAGACGTCTGTTTTCTGGAGAATTGTTTTGCTGATAGATATGGAAGTAATGGTTTTGATTGGCAATCACAGCAGCACATTGTGAGGAAAATCATGGAGGAGAGTGAGGCTTGACCTGTAATCATGGAGAGGGAACAAAAGATTCCATGAAAGCTTTAAGGTAGTTGTAAGAGGTACGATGATAGGGGGATTCAGGTGATGAAGAAAAATGAAATATTAGTTTTAGAGAGATCAAACTGTGATCAGAAGCATCTAAGGGTGAATGTGAATAAACTGAGCACTGACTATGATCACTAACTATGACAAGACATAAGTCAAGTAGAGAAGGTAGATGATTCGAGTTGTCTAGAAAGCGAGTTGGAAAGTTTACTATTTGAGTTAGAGATTGAGAAAGACAAAAGTTGTGGGCTTTAATGCCTGCCGGATCACTGACACAAGAGATAAGCCATTCAGAGTGGTAAGCATTAAAGTCACCAACAACAACTATATTAGCTGATGGATAAAGAGAGAGGGCGTGGTCAATATGATCAGAAATAACATCAAAAAGAGTTCAGTCTTGAGATAAAGGAGAGCGATAAAGAACAAATAGAAAGGCGATAGAGTGAAGTGGTGGTAAATGAAAGCACATGAAAAAATAGTCTGTGGATTCAAACCTTGTTTCACGACAAATGGGTGAATTCTTACGAATGTAAATGCCGAGGCCAAGCATGTGACTATTGGAGTCTTTACGAATTAGAGGAAGATAACCATCACACTAAGATCACAAGATGAGACAGCTGAACTCAATATAGTCTCACAAAGAGCAAGTAGGCCTGGTGAACTTTGCAAGAGATATGACTCAACAGAAGAAAAGTTACTTCAAAGCTTAGTGAATGATAGGTTTAGAGAACTTGGTGATGATGATGGTTTTTTGTGTTTTATAGTTTTTGGTACTTTATTCATTTTTAAATTTGATTGAAGAACTTGACTCAAAGCATAGATAGAATCAGAACACTGCTAAATAGCCCAAGCAAATGCCTCATTACTACTAATAAACCCTAAGCCGTAACAAAGGGCTCCAAATGTCTGACCTGACAGGTTTTCAGCTTCACCTAGAGTATTAATTTTTTTTTGTTTAAAATTTTGTTATGATTTCTTTATCACCGTCAGAAACCCACATATCATTCCTATTGTTATAGGAATGATATGTGGGTTTCCTTTATATAAATTAGAACTCCTTCACCTCATTTATTTGTTTGTCTCAATAACAAAAATCAGAATTATTATGCTCAAAAATGCTCTGTTGGTTAAGTTTTGTCTGAACATTTTAAGAAAGACATTACTACTTTCTTGTGATATATTTGTTGTTGCATTTATCTATCAATTTGATTTGTTTTTGGTCAAGATGTCAGACGTTTGGAAACACTACACCTTAAACAAAGGAAAAACAGTGACTTGCAAAATATGTGGAAATACCAATAAATAATCAAGTTCCTCAACTGGAATGTGGTCACCTAGACAAAAAACATGGAATGAAAAATAAAGCACAAGAAAAGTTGACAACAAAAGCTGCAACAGAATCAAAAAAACCAAAGATTTCAAATTTTTCCCAAAGCAACTAATTGAAGAAGTGATTTCAAGACTTACAGCACTGGATGGATTTAGTTTCCATGCCATTGTTAACAGCTCTTTCATTTGATCTGCCATGCATGAAAAAGGTTATGATTTTCCAAAAAATCGCAAGCAAGCAGTCCAGTCAGTTAAAAAGTTTGCAGCTGGCGTGAGAAATGACCTTAAAAGCACTTTTAAATCTTTAGTAACCATTGGAAAACGCTTTTCAATTACACTGGATGAGTACACTTCTTTGAAAAATTGAAGGTAATAAGAATATATTGAAGGTTGAAGAATATTAATATTCATCAAAAACACATATATTGGAATCTGGGCTTGACTCAAATTTCTGGATCACTGCCAGCTGAGAAAGCTGCAGCAGTTATCACAAAAAAGTGACCAAATTTGGGTTGAACATTAGCGACAGCATTGTCTGCTCAGTTACGGATGGAGCTTCCATGATGGTTAAGTTTGGAAAACTGGTTTCAACTGAGCATCAAACGTTTTACACTCATGGAATTCATTTGGCAGTTCAAGAAGTGCTGTACAAGAAGTCTTTCTAAAAAATCAATAACAACACGTTACAAGTAACAAGCAACAAAGTCAGCAGTGATGAATCCGAATCTGACACCGAAGTCAGTTTTCTTGATGCTGCCATAGATGAAAACATTCCCATTCCAAAAGTGAAAGTGCACTTGCAATCTGTCATCACAAAAGTCCAAAAAATTGTCAAGTTGTTTCAAAAATCTCCAGTCAAAAATAATGTCCTCCAAGAAGAAATCAAGAAACAGCACAGAAAAGAGGTTTTACTAATCCTTGACTGCAGAACAAGATGGGACAATCTACTGTTGATTCAACAGTTTCTCAAAGTTAAAGATTCACTCAGAAAAATATTGAAAGACATTTCTCCACATTTGATTTGCAGTGAATTTGTAGTGATGATGAAGTAAATATTTTATACAATATTGTTGCTGCTCTTGAACCAGTCAAATTGGCAACAGTGGCCCTTTGCCGACAGGATGCGACTCTTCTTACTGCTGAGGGAATATTAAAGTTTCTTGTAAACAGACTGAAACAACAAGATTCAACTCTTTGCATTGCAATGAAGAGTGTAATTTTGAGACGTTTTGAATAGAGAAGGCAGAGCAATCTTGTAAGTTTGTTCAGATACCTATCCAGTTCAGAATGTTTATCCAACATTGAAGAACATGGAGTCTTCAAAATGCCTTTGAAGTTGGTACTTCAAAAGACTACTGAAGATTTGTTGTCTAGACTATTCCGAACAAATCCAGATGACTTAGAATTCATTCAAGAAGTGTGTGGCTCAGAAAATCTCGATGAAAACCCGCTTTCACTTAAAGATGAACTCGAGGAAGCAATTCAGCTTTCTGCCAAAAAACAGCACCACAGTTCAAACGACAAGTTCAAAGCCATTTTAAAAGAAATGTTGATCTATGAAGCTACTGGAAAGAGAACTGCCAATCTTGAACTTTTGTTCAATGCACTGGAGACTATCCCTCCAACAAGTATTGAGCCTGAGTGAGCCTTTTCTGCTGCTGGATTATTTGTGACAAAAATTTGATCCAGAATGAATGACAAATTACTTGATACACTTTGTTTCCTCAAAGCTCATTTTTTATCAATATAACAATTATCAATAAAGATATTAGATCTGAATCTTATAAAGATTTTATTGTGAAATGAAAAAAAAATTTATATGAGTTTCTATGATTTTTTTATTTTTTACAGATTTTACCGATATTTATAGGTAAATTATGCTTTTTTTTTTTACCAATTTACCGGTAAATTTAAAAGTCACTAAAAGCTCAACCCTACATGATAGTATCATGTTTCTAAACAGAAGTGCAAACTCTAATTCAAACTGAAATCTGGCTTACACAAGTTTTATTGTCCAATGATATAAATCATTGCCAGGTCTGAAATGATCTGAATGATCATGATAGCAATCAAAATATATGATAAACATGGAAAAAATGTGGTGAAGTCATTATTTAATGTTTCGAAAAAATGGTAAAAACTATATTTATTCTCTATTTAAAATTCAAGAAATATCAATTTATATGCAAAGAAAAAAAATTTGTATATCTGCTTTTTAAACAATAATAAATAATAAACTCACACTCATTAATTTCCAGCTTAATTATGTGCAGTTTCTTTTTTTTTACTTATTCTTTCCTTATTTTTATTTTTATTTTTTATTATTATTTTTTTTTTTATTTGTATTTTTCCCTTATTTTTAACATATTTATTGTGTGTAATGAAGTAATAAATAAATAATAAAAATATTTGTTTTATTATGTAAAATAAAAAAATTTAACACAAGTATGATGTATATTTTTGTAGATACCTTATAAAATATAAAATTTGTTTAGTTATAAAATAATTGTTTTTCTAGATAGTTAAATAAATTTATAAAATTAAGTATTAAGTAATTTTTTGTTAGTGTTATAATATGTACATGGAATAATAAACAAATGACAAAGTTTCACAGCTGTTTTTTTTATGAGCAAATATCTTTTCTTTCTTTTTTTGGCAATTCTTATTTTTTATCAATAGTTAAGGTCTTTTTATCAATAATACAATAAAAAGTTGATATGTAAACTTCTGCAGCATCAAACAGCAACGTTTTGTCAAAAAAAATTTGACACAAACTTCTGATAATATAAGAATGCAGATTTCCTTTTATTTGAAAATATTTTTTAGCAATATTTTTTGTCTATATATTTACATTATTAATATTTATATAAACATATATAGAAGCTAATCACTTATAAAAATAAAAACATAAGTAAGCTAATCACTTTGAGTAACTTAATTATGATTAAAGTTTGGTTTAAAAATAAAAAATAATAAAAAGCAGCATTAAAATACTCTAATTTAATTACACATTTTTTTACTTATGACACCTGAATAACTCTAATTTAATTACACATTTTTTTACTTATGACACCTGAATAACTGTAATTTAATTACACATTTTTTTACTTATGACACCTGAATAACTGTAATTTAATTACACATTTTTTTACTTATGACACCTGAATAACTGTAATTTAATTACACATTTTTTTACTTATGACACCTGAATAACTGTAATTTAATTACACATTTTTTTACTTATGACACCTGAATAACTGTAATTTAATTACACATTTTTTTACTTATGACACCTGAATAACTGTAATTTAATTACACATTTTTTTACTTATGACACCTGAATAACTGTAATTTAATTACACATTTTTTTACTTATGACACCTGAATAACTGTAATTTAATTACACATTTTTTTACTTATGACACCTGAATAACTGTAATTTAATTACACATTTTTTTACTTATGACACCTTGAATAACTGTAATTAAAATTAATTAAAATAACTGTATTAATAATTGATGATGTTACATGTTGGTGCTAATATGAAGTCTGTTCATATTAGCACCACACACTATATTAGTATACATTATTTCTTATTTTAGTGTAAAAATAGAGTTGTCGCTGGAAACTCTTTTATTCAAACTTAATTCAATCAATAAAGTTTCTTTATGTGAATCGTTAAATGTTAAAAGGATGGAAGTCCAAAAATATAAACTTTTGGAAAACTAAAAAAAACTGCATTTAATCATGGATTTTTTGAATCTTTTTTCAGCCAAGTCTTAAATCTCTAATAAAATTAGATTAAGAATGTTAGATTAAGAAATACCCTTTGCTCCTAATGTCTTTCTTAATTAGTTGCAAACACACGTGCAATCAAATAGTTGCAAACATACTTGCAATCAATTAGTTGCAAATGCACTTGCAATCAATTAGTTGCAAACACACTTGCAACCCAAGCTGAGACTGAGAAGGATTTCATTTGGCAAATTTTTTATAAAGAGTTTTTTTTTATAAAACAAAATTAAAAAAATTAACAAAAGAATTCAAATATTGTCTTCTATTGTCTTACTTTCATTTTACTACAGAAATATCTGGCTCTAAAGCAGCTTTTGTTAACTTACAAGAACATTTTCCCAATTCAAACAAGGTTTTAAATGACAAAATGCCACAACCTACTATAGAAGATCTTCAATCTCCAGCTCTGGTTACCAAGGCAGAAATAAAATGGACCTTAAATGTTGTAATGTCACATTTTTCTTTAAAATCATGTTTAAATTTAAATGAAATATTCAAATCTATGTTCTCTGATAGTACAATAGCATCAAAGTTTGCATTAAGCAAACAAAATGTGTCTACCTCATAAATTTTAGTTTAGCACCATACTATTGAGAGCAACTTATATCTGAAGTCAAAGCATCACCCATCTTTGTTTTGTTATATGATGAGAGTATGAATGTAATCTTTAAAAATGAACAAATGGACTGTGGAGTTAGATACTGGGATTCAAATTCGGGTGTTGTAAAAGCTAGATATATTGATTCTAAATTCCTCAGACGTCCTAATTCACAGAATTTATTTGACAAACTTATTGAAGCAACAGAGATGTTTGATCTTTGAAAACTAATTCAAGTATTAATGGATGGTCCTCATGTTAATTGGGAGGTTCTAAAAATGTTAGATGAACATAGACAGGAAAAACGATATTCTGATATAGTTAATATGGGCAGTTGCAGTTTGCACATAGTTCATGGTGCCCTACAGACAGCAATAAATTCCCAAAAGTGGGAGTTAGAAAAAATATTTCATGCAATGTATAATCTTTTCAAAGAGTCACCAGCTAAAATAGATGAATATATTAGAGTTTGCGAAACTGATCTGCTTGCTTTGCCGTAAGTATGCATATTTGAACAGAAAAAAATATTATAATAAATTATCTTATCTTTTATATTTATATATAAGTTAAGAGCATTTCACCTTTTATAGTTTTGGATTTTATTGTATCAGTTTCTGTGCAACTCGCTGGATAGAAGATGAAGGTGTGGCTTCTAGAGGCATTATTGTACGGCCAAGCATGGTTAAAATTATAAAGTATTGGGAATCACTATGCAGAAGCAGACGTCCTAAAAATAAGAGCTATGAAGTTCTGGTAGATCATCATCTTCACAATTTTGTACCTTTGCGAATGCAGTTTTTCAAAGATCTTGCCAAAAAATTTAAAGGATTTCTAGTTCTATTTCAAACAGACAGACCTATGGTTGCATTTTTATCTAACTGTTTAGAAAGCATGTTGCGAAGTTTGATGAAAATGATTCTCAAACCAAACATTTTAAATGAAGCTGCAACTGCATATAGTTTAATTAAGATTGAAGTAGGTAAATCAAACAACCACCTAGATGTAAACAAAATTGAATTCGGAACAGCACTAAAACAGATGCTAAGTTATCTTTGTTGTAAACCAGAAGAGATATTAGAGTTTATAATGGAATGTAAGCAGATTATCATAATGTTATTGCAAAAATTACAAGAAAGATGCCCATTGAAATATTCTTTAGTGAGGAATGGTTCATCTTTGTCTCCAAATGAAATGGTTCAAAACAAGGAAATATCCGCTGTTAAATTTAAGGCTCTAGCTGAGAGTGCATTAAAATGGCTTTCAACCGATGATGCAGATGATGCAAAACAATAATATGATGAATTTGTTAGTGCAGAAAGTGTTCGATTTAATAAAAAGTTTGAGTCTTTTAACAAGTTAACTGATTCTGTTGATAAATTTCTTAACGTCTATTTACACAAAGCTCTGAAGTATTCAGCATTGTGGAAAGTCTGTGCTATCATTTTTGTGTTATGTCATGGCCAAACTATGATAAAACGAGGATTCAGTGTCATCAAACAGTTGTTGGTCGAAAATCTGCCAGAGAGATCTCTTATTTCTCAAAGAATAGTTTATGATCACATCAATTCTCATGACATTGCTATTCATCAGTATGAGCTCCCTAGCGATCTTTTAAAAAGTTGTAAGCTAGCATACAATTGCTACAATGCAGTATTGAAAGAAAACAAGGATCAGTTAAAGTTAGATGAAGAAAGCAGGAAACGTCAATTGATTGATAGAGATATTTTAGTTATTAAAAAACAGAAAGAAAGTGTTAGAAAGTTCATTGAAGTTCTTAAATCTGATGCTGACAAGTTAAGCATTTACTCAGAAGTAAAGAGAGACTTCACTCTTTACTTCTGAGTAAATGCTTGCAAAAGTCCTTGCAAAAGCAAATTCTTTTAGAAACACAATTTTAGAAAAAGAACAAACAATTAAAGACCTTGATCTTTCATTAAAAAAACTGGAGCAATCCAAAAAAGAGATAAAATAAAAAAGTTGTTATATATATATATAAATATAAATATATATATATATATATATATATATATATATATATATATATATATATATATATATATATATATATATATATATATATATATATATACATACATATATATATGTGTGTTCATATGATTTATATGCGTATTCAAATATAGTTATTTAGTTGTTTTGTTCTAAGACAATAAATTTTGCATTTACTGGTCCATTTTATTGTCGAGAAAAAATCAAAATATCCTTGAATAACCCAAAATTTCCTTGAAAAATCCTGGAAATATCCAGGAATTTAAAATTTACTTTTAGCTGGCCACCCTGATAATTGTCCATTTAATGATAAACAACATTAACAAAAATTTAATAATAAATATAAAAATATTTCAATAATCATCCTTCTACTGGTATCATGTAACCCAGTACTACCTGCCCCATGCCATGCTGCCTTGTAGGCAGAGATAGTACCTGTCAGTACTGAGATCTGAAAAAAAAAATAGCCAAATTTAAATTAGTCTCACAAAGAGCAAGCAGATCTAGTAAATTTTGCAAAAGGTAAGATTCAACTGATGGAAGGTTACTTCAAAGACCATGAATATTTGTGAAAGATATATTGAAACAGTCAGGTGGTGGGATGGTTTTTTATATTCAATATTTTGGGTTACTATGGGCGTGATTTAAGTTTAAAGAGAACTTGAGTCATTCATTAATAGAGCACAGCATCCCAAACAGTGACCTATGCAGTTATCTCAGTCCTGTTAATTAACTCTAAGTTGTAATGTAGGACTTCTAATGTGGCCTTGAAATTGTACACCAAAAGTATAATGTGCCTGACATTATCCATGCACATCATGGCATTGTTAATACTTTGATATTTTACAGCTGTTGATGGAATCAGCCCCTCTGAGAGCTACCTAGTTAGGGAAACCTTACTACCAGCTGGCCTCAGAACCATTAAACTGAGTTTTAGAGCGGTACCCTCATTAGGATATAACAGGAAAAGTTGCATAGCCACTATGAAGGAGGCACAAGCAAAAACCTATGAATAGAATCAAGAAGATCTAGCATTCATCATCCTAGGCAGGAAACAATGTAACACAGGTTTACATCTACGCCAGCTTAAAAATAAAGTGGTTCGAGGCTGATCAACAGAATTATTCTGCTTATCCCTAAAATCTTTGCCTAGGAGGGTTTCTATGAGACAATAGCTGGATACAGTTAACAAATGCCAAAGATAAGTGTTTTTATAGAGACACCATTTCTAGCCTTTACTCAACCAATAGTCTAAAAGCAGGGAATTTTTAAGTTGGAGTTAGTTTCTCTTTTAGGTAAAGGCAAGGACCTTGCAATCCAATAGTCATGTGACTATTATAATCTTTGCCAAGACTCCAATAGTCACATGACTATTGGATTGGCTTTTATTTTATCTTGTTGGTTCCAAGTCAAGTCTCATTTTACTCCATGGTTTTCACCTTCTTATGCAGCTGCTATATCTAATTGTAATCATTTTTTTTCATCTTTTTCAAATGAACAACTCTCTTAAGAAAAAACCCCTATTTATTATTGCAAGAAATCGATGTAAAAAGGTGCTGATGCTAAGCTTTATTTTTCCCAGTTTACCAAATCTTGTATCTTATTTTAGAAGTTAGGCTCTAAAGGCTTTTGGATAATCTTCAACATTAAAAAAAGTCTAACATACCATTTCTAATTCATGGTACTGAATTATTTGTAAAGAGCTTTTCTCCTTATACGGCTTTTGAATCTTATGGCCATACCCTTCCTGTTATTCTAGTTAGAGAGGTTAATTGATTGTTAGACATTTAAATCACTCCAGCTTCCATTGCTAAAGGAGGCAGTGAGGCTAGGGCTATTGCCTTTGATATATTTAAAGCTTTCAACAAAGATTGGCATGCTGGTCATCTCTATAAGCTTGCTTTTAAAAGTGTATCTGGAAAGTCTCTGAAATTATCAAATTATTTATTTCTAACCGCTTTGTAAAAGTCATCCTCAAAGGCCAACACTCTTCTTCATTTCCAGTAACTCTTGGGGTACCTCAAGGTTCTATCCTTGGTCCTGTTTTGTTTCTTATCTACATTAATGATCTTCCTGACAACCTTACATTTAAAATGACTTTCAATTGCTTAGAACATGCAGCCGATCTTGAATCTGGCCTCTTCTTTTGGATCTGACCTCACTTTTTTAGATCTTCACATTTTTGAATCTTTCTCACTTTTTCCTTGCTCTTTAACTCTATTCTTTTTTTCTAGTAACTCCCAACATAATAGTGGTTGCTTGCAGCCTCGTTGGGAGTGAATCAGAATTAAAAAATAATAATAGTTTAGTAAAATAAATTGTAATAATAAATATAATCAGTAAATTAATTTTTTTTTTTTTTTTTACCATAAAATGTCAAGATTATGTTGTTGTTTTTAAAAAAAAAAAGTTAATATATCAGATATATAAATACTTAAATTTATTATATTTCAGGCTGCCATAATTCTGTGTATAACAAAATCTTATTAGTTTAAGATTTTTTTAATTGTCTGCTGATAAAAAATTCTTAATTAGAAATTTAAAAAAAAATTAAAACCTAAATTTGCATCTCCACAATGTTATACTTATGTTTTATTTAGTTGTTTTTTTTTCACTCTTTCTCTTAGTTTGTTAGTTTTTTTTAATTGAAACTGAAAACTTGAATCCATACATTTATCTATATGTAATAACTTTTTAGGTACATTTCATTTACTGTCTTTTTAAATGATGTTGAAAAGGGAGGAGAACTAGTCTTTCCATTGGCCAATCATAAATATCAGGTAGTCTTATCATGCTCTACTTGTTTGTTTTTTTAAATGTTAAATTTGAAAAAAGAAAATATAAAAATGAAGCTATATAAGAAATATATATGGTTATATATATATATATATATATATATATATATATATATATATATATATATATATATATATATATATATATATATATATATATATGTGTGTGTGTATATAATATATTTTATATACTAATATATTTATATTCTACATATAAATATCTAGACTATTACACATAATTCTGGAGAATGGCGTGGCTATTACCAATACGCAAAAACAACTGGAAATCGATTCTTTTTTAGTGTTGATATCAAATTTATGAAAGATGGTGCAAATTGGATTTTTCAAGGAAATGGTAAAGATGAAAGTGGAGGGTTTACTTTTAACAACTCCATTATTTTAGGTATAATTTTATTATATTTTTATATTTTTGCAGTTCTGTGTGCTATTTTTATATTGTTACAAGGTTTATATTAAAAATAGTTTATTTAACCTAACGAATAAATTTATAGATGTGTTAATAAATAATTACTAAAACTTTTTGAGTTTTTTTTCAAAAACAAGATAAAGAGGGGGGTTTTGTTATCATTGGTTATTTATACTGCTTTTGTATCAATGTTTTTTAGCGAGATTTAATAAATTGCACTTTTTTTAGTTATTTGCAGAATTTTTGAAAAATAATATTTATATCATCAGCCCTCGGAATTAGAGTTGGCATTCGGCAATGCTGACCTAAAAGTGTTTGAGGTCGGCAAAAAATTGCCGACCTCATTTCTATGTTTTCTATGTCTGATGTGACCTCTAAAGGATTGAGTTCGGCAAATTATTGCCGACCTCATTTTTCCTAATTCCGAGAGTTGCATCATTTAGGGAATGGTGGGGCTATCTAATTTTTGTAGCAAGTTTTTGTCAATAAAAATTAAAATATAAGTTTGTAAATAAATTATCTCAAAAACTTTCATTAAAGTCAAAATCTAAAAAGTAAAACACCATTAGAAATGTTTTTTTTAAAAAAAACAAAAAATCTATTATTAAGATCCAAATAAATCTAATTTTTAAAAAAGATTAAATATTTTTACTTTTCATAAAAATGTACAACAATGTTTTGCAAAGTTTTGTTGCTGTGTGAATAACGCTTTTGTTGTTACTCAATAAAGAAAGAAAATAGGTTCAACTAGAATAGGTAACTATCAATCTGTTAAAAAAAATTGTTTCAAACTTTTAGGAGAGACTATTAAGTTTGAAAAATCTTATAATGATGGAAGTAACTCTATTATCAAGTATCATGGAAAAGTTATAGAAGCAACAAAAATATCAGGAAATTGGTGGGTACCTGGAGAGAATAGACTGCACGGAATATTTTTCATGTGGAATAAAGAATACGAGGTTTTTTTAATTTATTGTTTTTAATTTTTTTAAATAATAACAAGTAGTAATGCTTCTAGACACCAGTACACTGTATGCAGTTGTCATAAAAATTATGCTGTGGTGGCATTTTTATAATTCTAGGGGGTAATTAGTATTCTTTTTGTTCAAAAATTGCACTTATATATTATGCAAATGTAACATTTAACAAAACACAATTTATATAAACTTTTGTTTAAATTTTTTTGACTATTAATGAAATACTTAAAAAAACATTTTTACCCAGATATTTTCTGCTCGTGCAATAGATGAAGCAAATAAAAAAGAAGGCTGTCCTAATTCATCAGTTGTTATACAGCCTAAAAAAGGAAAAGCTGTTTTCTGGTACAATCATCATGTAAATAAAAAAAACGGTATGGTAGGAGATATAAATCAAGAATCAATGTCAGCTCATTGTGAGGTGCTTAAAGGTATAATTAGCACTCGTTATACATGCATGCATACATACATACATAAATATACACATTAATACATACATACATACATGCATACATACATACATACATACATACATACATACATACATACATACATACATACATGCATGCATGCATGCATGCATGCATACTTGCGTGCATACATGCATAGATACATACATACATACATACATACATACATACATACATACATACATACATACATAAATGCATACATACATACATACATACATACGTACATACGTACGTATTATAAAATAATATTTTTGTTATTTTAAAAAATTATTTGAATTAGGAATATGTTAGTTAGGTTTTTTAGGTTTTACTTCTAAACCCCATTCGTTAAGGTCGAAAAATTATTTGGATAAATTAATTTTTAAAATCCATTATTATTAATAATATAGAATATAATTAGAACTGCGGAGTGCACTTTTTAAACTGTGCATTAATATTAATGCATAGTTTAAAAAGTGCACTTAGGTTTATTTTTGGTTCATCTAGTATTTAAAGTGCACTTAAGGTTTAATTTTGGTTCATCCAGTTTTATAATATAAATAATTTTTTAATAGGAGAAAAATGGACAGCTTCATCTTGGATTAATGTTATTGGAGATGGAGATTTATTCCAGCGTGCATGGCGGCGTGGAAATAATATGTTGTTGGATAAGAAGCAGAGATCAATACTATTATCCACCATGGGCACTCAAGAAGATAAGTTAAATCATGAACCATATGAAAATGAGTTTCATCGTGATATGGCTGAACGTGGAAATAAAACTGCTTCGGCTGATTATAATGCTGGTTATAAATTTTATGAGCATAAACCTGCTTCTAATTCTTTACAAGCATTACAGCTATTATTTAACGATATGGACTCTAATCAGCTAGCATTAATTGCTAAAGCTGTTCATGCAAAGTTAGGTCTCACTTGTGTTAATATTGATTCTAAGTTTTCCTTATGAAATATTGAATTGCTTTGAGACTTGCTTATGATTGCTCTTAGGTATGCGATTATACGATAGTGAATTTTTTTTATGTAAATAATTTTTTTATAATTAAAAATTTAATACAGACCAGTTAATAATTTTTTTAAAGTAGTAGTTAAAAGAAGTGATTTTTATATCACGACGCTACTATGGCTCTCTCCAAAATGAATCTCCACATTTTTCACATAATGTTTGTATTTAGAAAATTTTCATTTTGCTATACATTTTTTTTTTCAAATCTTCTGAAGAAACGCATGTTTTAAACACCTATTATGGAATTTAGTTTAAACCGTATCGTTTTTCCTCAAGTTACCTAGCCAATATTGCTGGCTGTAATAAAAAAAATTTAGTTACCTATTTTCTTTTAATTTTGAGAGCCAGTCTTTTTGCTAAGGGTGATAGTATTAAACAAATTTTCGGACAGATTGTTCAGTTTTTAATCAATGCATCTAAAATAATATACTTTCATTATTCGTTATATAAACACTTCACTAGACTAACCCGTTAAATGCTTGAAATTTTATTGTTAAGCACTTCAATGAAGGAACTATATTGTATATATCTGTATTTTAAAATCTATTTCATTATTATTTAATTGTAAATGAAATTTGAAAATAATATTGTTTATCAAGAACAAAATTAGATATTTTTTTATTTATTTTTATTATCTTACTTTCTAGGATTGCTTTTTGCGATAATAAAGAAAATTTCTACCTGAACAATTTTTTGTAGTGTGTTGCTAGCATGCATATTTTGCATTTATAAGTAATTATATATAATAGGGGAGAAGGGGGCAGCTTTGAAAGAATGAATTTGTGAAACGTTTATGAATTTAAACGTTGTATAATTAAATATTTTGTGAAAATAATATCTACGCACATAACAGTCACTTGTCTTTCCGTAAATTTGATACAAATTGGACGATCTATATGATTGGTTTGTTTTTAAGGACAAATAGTAAACATTTTGGTATAAACTTATAAGATATTCGTTACCGCGTTTTTTGCAAATAACAAATTTTATGCTATTTATACGATAAAATAAGTCATAACCTTTACAACTTATAAAAATATCAAAAATTGAGCTTGTCTTGACTGGAAAAATCATCGTTTATTAATGATGCTGTCGGAGCAGTTTTGAACTTTATGAATGGGGCACTTTTCATTTGTTTCTTAGATTTTCCGCACTAATAAAATGTTACGGCTTATGTTCTGATTTAAAGTTAAAAATGGTTCGAAGCTATAAGAAAAAGAGAAACAGAAATTAAAAAGGAAGATTTTAACATTGTTGTTCCTTAAGTTGTAAATGGGTTTATGAAGCAGAACCAAGCTTCTAATACTTATAATATAAAACGTAATACTTTACACTACCGAATAAAGAAATATAAACAAGGTTTATTATCCAAGATCATTAGGGTTCACTTCTAAGAATGCTGTTTCACAAGTATTTAATAAAAATGAGGAGAAGATGCCTAAAGACTACCTTATAAAAAGCTCTAAAATAAATTATGGTTTGACATACAAACAAGCAAGGGAATTAGCATTTCAATATGCAATGAAACTTAGCAAATGTCCGGTTATATGGAGGGAAAATAAACAAGCTTGTATAGAGTGGTTAAAGGGTTTAATGAAACGTCACAACGAACTTTTACTTCGTAAACTTAAAAATACAAGATTGTCTCGTCTTGTACAACAAGTTTTAATCAGTACAATATAAATCAATTTTTTGACAACTATGAAAAGATTTTTTAAAAAAACAGTTTCACTTCTGATAGAATTTCTAATATTGATAAAACCAACATAATGACAGTACTTCAATCGTCTAATGTTATGGCGGGAAAGCGAAATAGTATCGAAAATTAACTGATCGAAAAAATGATTAATGGTGGTATAATGTATGTTTTGAATAGTTGCATGGAAGTATAACACTAAAATAATGCATATCTATCAGTATTTTCTAATTTCTCCTTTATTTTTTTTTAAGTTTCAAAAACCAAACCAAACAGGTTCTGCATGATTTTTTAAGTAAGTAGGAAAGTGTTCCAACATAAACATGTAGGGAATTTTTATAACTATTACAAAACGTTATGAAAGATAATAGACAACTTGTAAAATATTTTCATTTAAGCTCTCAGCAACTTGTATAATAAACTCAATAACTTCTGGTATGGAAACTTTATTAAATAACATCTTGTAAAATACAATATGATAATTTTTAACAAATTAATTATCATATTGTATTTTACAAGATACAAATAACTACAATATTTACAAATTTATCCTTAAAACTTTTTATGGTTCGTAAGTCTTTATTGATTTTGACTAAAAATTTTGTAACTTTTTATGGTTTGTTGACATTAAATGTAAGTAAAATCAAAACATCTTGTTTTAAATTGTTTTATAAATAGCCAACAACACAACATTCATTATTTATTGTTCTACTAATAGAACTTTTAGTTTATATTGTATAAGTTATACAATTATACAGTATAATTACTGCACTTTAAGTCAAAACCGCAAAATACTGGCCTTCTATTTATTCTGCTTTTGGAATTTTCGAACCTTTCCTTGTTTCACAATTTCGATATTATTTCGGAAAGTCCCTTTTTGATATTATTCCTTTTTTCACAATTTCGATCTAATTCGTTTTTTGAATTTTCGATAGTATTCCTTTTTTCACAATTTCGATGTTATTCCGGAAAGTCCCTTTTCGATATTATTTTCTTTTAAGCTATTTCGAGATTGCTCTGCTTTTCGGAACGTGAGCAGCTAATTAATATGTGTGGTATAGGAAATGCTCTCAGATTTCATTCCACCTGTGTTTATATTTCCTAGAGCAAAGTTTCATGATACCATGACAACAGCAGGGCCTCCTGGTTGTATAGGATATGCAAACCGTCCAACAAGCGGTTGGATGACAGGGAAATCGTTTTTAAAGTTTTAAAACATATTAAAAAATTGTTAAATGTTCAAATAATTATCTAGTCTTACTCTTAATCATCAATGAGGTTTTCAAAGTCAATTTCATTACTTAATTTCTGTTTAATGGTTAGTATGTTCAAGGTTTCTTAAATCCAGGGTACCAATTGTAAATCTAAGGTAACTATGGTAACTATTTATTATTATTTTTTTGACAGACTTCTCACAATTAGTCACACTCATTGCATTATAACTGTAATAGAAACTGAGTTTTCAAGACTAATTTAAAATGAACGACAAAAGTTCAAGTTTTTGTTTTATCTTTATATTTGTTTTATCATGACCAAAAAATTCCACTTTCGTATTTATCTTTCAAAAGATTTGATGAAGTAAGAATGTCATATTTTTTAGCAAGAACATAAAACTGTTCAAATTTTGTAATGACTTCTTGGATCCGTTGAGTCAAGAAAAAACAAACATTTTCCTTCTTAGCTTACATTCATACGACAAAACAGCATGATCTGATCCTTTACCTGTCATCTTATTTTTACATCGATGATCCATGATTATGCCCATATTATCACAAAGTCCTTATGCATAAACGACTGCTTAATTAACTAATTGATTCTTATTCTTTGTTAAAAATAATTTTAAACCTTTTAGTTTGATATCACATTGTTGTATGTTCAATCCTTTTGTTTGGAGGTAAATCTGCCTACCATTTATTTCTTGAAGGACTGACTCCCACACTCCGAGAAAGCATAAAAACGAAAATGATTGCAATGCAAACAACAGCACCCCAGCATTTGATCTAGTACATCTGTTTTCTTCTTACAAGTTAATTGCTTTATTAAATTATTTAAAATTTTTGCGTAATTTTTTAAAATTTAAAAACACTAATTGTAATCTTGTGTTTCTATCATGCATTGAGTCGAGGAAGAGTAAAAATGCGAAGAACTGCTCCAAAAAATGTAACAGCGGCTGATATTGGATGTACACCTGCTAAATTTAGTGAATGATTTGTATATAAAACAAAATCTGCTTTTCCATTAATTTCTTAATGTGCATCTGAACACCAATAATGTGACCAGACATCACAGCAACTGGACTACAATTGGTAGGTGATAATTAAAGTAAAGAATTTTTTTTCCAGTTTGACTCTCAGAATGTCTTCACGTAGTACGGGGTCAACAAACGTACCAACAAATGAACGAGTTCTAAAAGAATTTTTTCATTTCCAGCAGTTTTGTCTTGATTTGCATTGCTAAAAAGTTCCGCGGTGACCTCTTAGAGATAAATGTTGTTTAGCTAAGAGCCTAATGAAATCTAGCAATTTTGACAGTATCTCCCGCCACTTCTTGACTTTTCCTTAGTTTGTTTTTGTTTTTTTTATCAATTGTTTTCGATGTCAAATTCTAATTCTAATCTCAAAACTCCTTCCATTTTGTTAAAGCTAATATATGGTTTTTATATTCTCGATTCATGAAAAAATATTTTAGGATTAAGTTTCATACTGAATCCATTCACAAAATCAAAGTTTTTTTTAGACTTTTTTCAGCAAAGAGTTTGCAACAAAACACTAAAGAGTTTTCTTTGAGGAAGTGTATATAATCTATGACCTCAACATATTTTCGTTGGTAGAGTTTAATAAAATCACATGTTTTCTGTTTTTTTCTTTTTGCGCTTCATTTTTATGAATGTTTTAAAGAAATGCAAACAAAGTAAAACTCAAGATATATTTTAAATCTTTAAAATTTAAGTGTTTACTATGAAAAACATCTGAGAAATTTTTTTTACCTTTAATTATGTCGCGCTAAACTTTGGGTTAATTTAGACTAAATAAGTTTATAAAAATCAGAAAAAATTTTACTCAAGAACTCATCAACATTAAACAAAAAATATTATTTAAAAAATAACTACTGCATAAATAATTATTTTGCGGCATCGATTTACGTCTTAATGTTCAGTTGAAATTTATATTATAACTTACATAACTATAATTTATATAGAGTTTTTTTAAACAAATTTTTCGCCCCGTTCCCAGCCTCCCATCAGCTACGCTATTGTATAAATGAGCAAAATAAATGAGCTTACTATACATAAAGAGATAAAAAAAAAATTATACATACACTTTTACATACAATATTAAAACCTATATTATACGTTTCATATATTTATTGAACAACAGTGAACATCAACATATATAAATAAGTAACAGCAACAAAAACAACGACA
Source organism: Hydra vulgaris (assembly GCF_038396675.1). Lineage (NCBI taxonomy): Eukaryota > Metazoa > Cnidaria > Hydrozoa > Anthoathecata > Hydridae > Hydra > Hydra vulgaris. The sequence goes on along the minus strand of NC_088926.1, from coordinate 14,675,478 downwards.
AAAATTAGCAAACAAAAGGCAAACTCTATGACCGACAACAACGGTCATGTGAGTGGGCCCGGGTAATACATCCCCTCCCCCGCATTTTTGAAATTATTTTCTAATTTGGAACATTATTTTTTTTTAACTTGTATTTGTTTTCATTTGTCTCGTTTTTTTTTTTTCTTGTTTTTTTAATTTTGTTTATTTATACCCCTAAATTTTGTTTTTACTTCTTTTCTTTTTTTGTAATCTATTATCATTAAAATAATTTCTTTTCTTCCTTTATTTATTTATATTTTGATTTTCATCATTAAACAAACATCTTTATTTGCGATGTTATTACAAAAAGATTTTTTTTTGTTTTACTAAGAAATATATTAAATTAAACGATTTTTATTAAACAATTTATTTAGCTATCGACTGTTTTGATTTTTTAAGTTTCATTTATTTTTACATTATGTTCATTCAATGTTAAAAAACTTAATTTGATTTAATATAAAATAGATTTCATTTGCATTTTTTATTTATTTATATTTTTTAATATCCCTAATTAAATTTATTACTGTAAAAAACATTCTAAAAAAGTAAGTTCAAGGAATGTGTGTGTGTACACATTGTATGTATATACAGTGGCGTAGGAAGTTCAAGAAAGTCAGGAGAAGGTGCGTAAACGGAAATTAAGGGGGGCTGAGACTGCAAGAATCAGAGTTTGAATGAAAAATGCATTTTTTTTCAATGTTAGGAGGTGTCTTCAACCCTATTGCCCCCTGTTCCTACGCCAGTGTGTAGAAGGGGTGTTCAAAAGAATAATATTTCCAAAACGCGAATACTCAAGAAGCCAAATTTGGAGCAAATATAAAAAAAATATAATTACAAAAAAAAAGTTCAAAAATAATGATATTTACCTTGTGCTCAAGCGGCAAAATACCCTTAAAAATACCCTAAATTGTTCCTAAGTAATTTGGCTTTGAGTGCAAGGTAAATCTCAATATTTTGATAAATTTTTAATAAAATTTTTTTTCTAATGGTCTGAAGTTTTTTTTTTAAATTGCTGTGTATCCTAGTTTTTTTATATTTGTTGTTTAAATTAAAAAAGGTTTCGCAAAAAAATATTTTTGCACAAAAACGCAAAAAAATTTTGCGAAAATACGCAAAAAAAATTTGAAAATTATGCAAAAAAACAAACATTTTTTTTGCATAATTTATGCGAAATCTTTTTTTAATTTAAACAACAATTATGTAAAGACCAGGATATACAACAATCTAAAAAAAAATTTGAACCATAATGATCTATCATAAAAATTTTTTTTACAAAATATTGAGGTTTACCTGCACTCAAAGCCAAAAAATTTAGGAACAATTTGGGGCATTTTTCGGGGTATTTCGCCGCTTGAGCACAAAGTAAGAATCGATGTTTTAGGAATTTTTTTCAGAATCGTATTTTTTATTATATTTGCTCCGAATTTGGCTTCTTGTGTACTCACGTTTTGAAAATTTCATTTTCTCGAACACACCTAACTTTCTAACATCTTTTTTGAATACACCTAATTTTATTTTTTGGAACACACATTTTTGAACTCGCATTTGTTTCCTTAATTAATGTACTTTTTCCGGCGCGGCTCCAAATAGCGAGAAACCTAAAGCAAAAATCTAGTCCTATAAAATAGTCCCTAAAAACGCTTCTGTTTTGAAATTTTAAAACTAAAATATATTATCAAAATTAAATATTAAAATATTTTTTCAAAATTAAAATATTTATCATAATTAAAATATTTTATCAAAATTAACTACTTTCTGATAAATGAAATATTTTATTAATATTAAAAAACTACTAACCAAGTCAGGAAATACTCCACAGAAATTTTTTTTTCTTCCGTACTTACTTGTTGGACCTGTACGTAACTATATTCTAATATTTCACACGAGTCGCTGTTAGTCGCTTTATTCAAAATATTTTAAGTAATTATAAGTCATCTAGGATTCATACATATACATAAAGAAGATAAATTTGTTAAAATTTATTCATGCAAATTAAATAAATCGGCATTTTAAGCATTTAAAATATCTTTTATAAATTTAGAATTTTGAAGTATCATTTTTTTAAATAAGAATCTTGGTTAAAAAATAGTGTGCTTGTTTTAATCTCAAAACAAAACAAGTAAAAGGCTGCTAAAGATGAATTTATTTAATATTAATTGTTTTGTGCTGTTTTTACAAGTAGTTATTTTTTAAATGACTAAGTTAAAATGTGTAAGCTTTTATATGTGTATAACTCAACTATATTAATATATATATATATATATATATATATATATATATATATATATATATATATATATTATATATATATATATATATATATATATATATATATATATATATATATATATATATATATATATATATATATATATATATATATATATATATATATATATATATATATATATATATATATAGAGAGAGAGAGAGAGAGAGAGAGAGAGAGAGAGAGAGAGAGAGAGAGAGAGAGAGAGAGAGAGAGAGAGAGAGAGAGAGAGAGAGATAGAGAGAGAGAGAGAGAGAGAGAGAGAGAGAGAGAGAGAGAGAGAGAGAGAGAGAGATTAGAAAGTTTAAATATTAATAATATTAAAATAATTACATATGATATTACCATGTTAATATTAGAGTATTTTACATCTGATGAAAAACACTTTTGATGTAAATTTATATATAATCCACTGTCAAATAAAAAATATAAACATTTGCAGGCTAAAATGTCTATAATTATACATTTAACTATCATTTATAAACATTTTAAGTAAGTTGTGACACTAGATTTTTGAAAATAGTTTATCATTTTATTTAAACTTAATATCCTATTTATAGAGATTGTTGTTGGTAAATAAAGATTTTTGGCTTTAAAGAGTTTTTGTTGGCAAGGTTTTTAAGTTTATGATGGAGATTTAGGTGTCATTTTTAATGGTTTCAATGAAACAAGAAAAATATAAGGTAATAAATAAAAAATTTTTTCTACTTTAATGAATTTTTTACTTTATAATTTTTTAATGAAAATTAAAAGTTTAAGGATTATTTTTTTAATTTTTCACTTACATATCACATCAACAATATACGAGGTTAAAAAGCATTATCTGTAAAGGATACAGTTTAAATGTGTATTTGATTTGCATACACAATTGAATGAAATAGATGAGATTTTTTCTAAAAGAACCCAAGTTCATTTTTTCTCTTTTGAAAAAGGTACAAATCTAACTGTTATTCTAAATATAAAATGATTCATTATTTTTATTTATAATTATAAAATTATTGAAATTCAAAAAATACTTTGCCTGATAATTTGCTTTTTTATTTTTCTTAAAACACATAAAATGTGACCTTTAAGAAAAATATTTTTCAATTCTATTCAATTGCAAATAAAATGCATATAAATATATTGTAAAAATACATTTAAACATTTTATATTGAAATATTATTCAGACATTAATAAGAAATAATTTTTGACAATTGTATGGTTAAGTGGAGGATTAGTGGATATTTTAACAGTGGTACATTCATAGAATTATGTGGTACAACACAAAGTTAGAAGAGTATCATATTCTGTTTAAGGACGAATCTAAGGATTATATTATTTTGAATCATATTGATGGAATTCAAATAATTTTAGTTAATTAACTGTAAAACATTTTGTCTTATTAACATGTTTTCAAATTTTATTTTATTTATTTTTTCTCTCTTTTGATAATCTGAAACTTAAAAAACTCTTTAAAAACTTTAAGTACTAGATTGGCAAAATAGAACCTTTAAAATAAGAAAATTTCTAGGACTGTCCCATTTGGTTGGTTTCTTATTTAAAAAAGAAGAAGTGTAATGAACAGTTTTTTATTTAGTTACTACAAAGTTGAAAAAATAATTCTTTTTTATTTATCTCTAAAGATCAAGATAATATAATTATATAATAATATTTATAATTATATATCAGTCTTTAAGATAGCAGTGCACATTAGGGTGCATCAAAAAACAACAATTTTTTAAAGTTGCATTGTCTAAGTTTTAAATGTATTCTTTATAATAAAATAACACTAGATTTAAAATTTTTTGGATAAAAAATATTTTTAGAGGCTCCCCAGACCTTTGAACATTTAAAGAGTTTTTAATATATAAGTCAAAAAAGTTCTTCAAAAAAATTCCTCAAAAGCAAAATTAAGTAAAAGTTTAAGTAATTATTACAAAATTATTATTACAAAATCATTAATATAAAATTAAGTAAAAATAACATTTGTTTTATAAAAACATGTTAAGAAAAAAAATGCCTTAACATTGTAAAAACTTGTAAAATTGCACTTTTTAATTTTTAGTTTAAAATTGAAAGTTTTTATGAAAAAATAAAAAAAAAAATAAATAAAAAAAAAAAAAAGTTTTTACATTAAACAATAACTGTTTTAAAATTTTTACATAATTTTGCTTCTTTCGAGTACCAGGTTGAACTACTTTTCAATAACTTTTATATAGTGCACATTACCAACTTTTTGACTTTAAACTTAATTAAGGGATCTAGATTTGATCATATTCTAAGAGTGTTACTCATGACATATCTAGAAGTGTCACCACCACAGGGAGGTAACTATTTTTTTTAATAATTTAAAAAAAAATTTATTTAAAAAAATTAAAAAAAATTTTGCACATCAATTTAAAGATCATTTAAAGTTTGTTTGCTGCAGGTAGGATTTTAGAGCTGAGGTTTTTGGTCCAGCTCGATTAAAGTTTTTGGCTCCAAAAATTTTTTTTTATTGTTATATTGAAGTAACTTAAGTACTATTAATATTTTATAATTCGAAATCTTGATTTATACTTAAAAAAAGAATATTATCTAAAATAATATTAACTTAAGTGCTCAAAATACACTTGCTTGTGAGGCAGACATATAAGTGCCTATTCTGGACTCCTCTTGTATCCTTTATTGATATTCTTCAATTCCCTTTAAAGCTGATTTCATTTTTAAATGTCCCATTTCTTTTATTACTTTATAGTTGTCAATGAAATTTCTATTAAAATTATTTTTATTTGTAAAATTAATTTTGGTCATGTTTCTCCTTTTTTACTTTTCATCAAACACCTTTTTAAACTTGCCCTCTTTTCCATCCAAATTAGATTTGAATAAAACTGAAAGAAGTGCTGTATATGATACAGCTGTATTACTTATTCTTGACTTTCTATTGCATATTTGACATATCTTTTATAAATTTTTCTTTTTACTACTTTTAAGCCTTGTTTTGCTCATATTATTTTTTATTTTTTGTAATAGTTTTCTATATTTAGCATCATCATAAACTGCAGATAGAGAAGTTTTTCCTCTTGTTTCTGCATCGATTTTCTGATGTCTTCTGCAATTATTCCTTGATTCTTCTCAAGGTCAGTTTTCAATTTCAACCATTCTGTTAAGAACTCTCTTGGAGTAATGCTAATTCCTTAAAGTTTAATTGTCCCATCATATGGCTTTTAAATATATCACAAAAATGACTTAATCCATCCCATATTTCAGGGCAAAGAAAAAATAACCTATTAACTGCAGGAAATTGCTTACACAGTGGGTTCAAAAATAAAAATCGTTCAGTCATATGAAATCTTAAACTCCAGTGTCTCATTATTCAAAATAAGAACAAGTTTTTATCGCTTTTTTGCTAAACATATTGTATGTGATTTTCTTAGTTTATTCACCATATACTGTACTTTTGCCAAAAGTTGGCAAATGTTTGTTTTTTATAGCATCAGGAATAGAAAAGTGTGAATAATACTGTGTACTAGCTTAGTAGAAAATTGTTGACATCATTCTGAGACAACAAAGTTTAGATTTTTTTCCCAAGTTGCATCACATTCTTGTTTGTATCTCTAAAGATCAAGATAATATAATTATATAATAATATTTATTATTAGATACTCCTCTTGTTCTTCATACTGTAGCTTTATCTAGAAAATTTTCATCACCTGAATATTTGTTTAAAAGTGTGATTGCCCAAAACGTATTGGCCAGATTGTCTACACTTGCCCATACTATTTGATCTTTGCTGATAACAAATCTGTATAGAGTATTATCCACCATTTTTTGACAGCCGCAAGTTATATTGTTCTTCTGTATCTATTAGTGCCAAAGTTTTAACTTGAATTTTTTCAGCATAATAATATTTAATATTTATTCCTAAATAGTTCTTTTGGTATTGAGATTTTTTTAATGTTGATATTTAATATTAAATTGATTGTTAAATGTTGGTATTTAATTATTTCAAAATGCACTGAAAAAACTAAACTAACTATGAGAAAGTTGAAAAAAAAATTGTCAACGAAAGATAAAAAAAATTAAACCTAAAAAAACTTAATTAAAATAAAAGAAACTGTTTTTGATCAACGTTACTGCATTTTTTTTTACAGAATTCTTTCTTTAAAGATGCAGTTGAAACTAATGTTTTTAACTAATGACACTTAAGTAGCCTTAATTAAAAATCGTTAACTCTTTAGTTATTCATTCATCTGTAATATTAAAAAAGTTAAAAACATTAACTAATGTTACTTAACATTAGCTAAAAAAGCACAACTGTTTTTTCCTTTAAAGACACTAAATCAAGTTGATGTTTATAAAATATACTGTAGAAAAAGTTTTGAACGATTTAAATTGATCGTAAAAAATGTGTACTTTTATAAATAATAAATAATAACAAAAATAATTGATGTTGTCTTTTGCTATGATTTAATTAAGATAGGTATCGCTTAAAGTAAGTGTTTGCGTAAAATTATTTTCAATAGTAAAATTATTTTTAAATATATATCAAATATATATCAAAATAACGAAAGCACAAAATTAAATTATTCTTCAATACTAATCGATAAGAACTTGCACTTGCGTTTTTTTTTTTTTTTTTTACCATAAATAGTTTAAAAAAATTGCAAACAATATACAAGAAGTATGAAAATCTACTTTGTTCAAGTAGTTTTATGAGTGTGCTGTTGTAGATATTACTTCAAACATTTGTTGTAGATGCTACTTCAAACATTTGTTGACAAAAGAACGATGTATAACATATAAAAAGCCTTTTATAAGCACAGTCTTCAGCAATTTTCAAATTTCACGATCACTCTCGCTGACATTATCTTGAGTGTGCATAATCACACTTGACAACTTATTATAATTTTACAAGCGCAATATAACATGCTTGTCGATTTTTTTCATCACAAGCCTTCACATGGACATACAGCTTGATGGTTTTTGACAAATAAAATGTTGGTTCTTAGACATTAAATTTTTTGTAACTTATTTTAAATTTGAATTATTGCTTACTTATTACTTTACTCACTTATTCAACAGGTAAATGAATACAACAAGATCAATAAGTGCTTGTGTTACACAAGCTCTTAACTCAACTCTGATTACTACAAGTATTAACAATTCATGTAAGTTGCCTACTTTATATTAGTTAAAATGATATCCTGTTTTGAAATAATTCTTTTTGATTAGGTATTTTATTTGTAAAGTATGAGACAATTCTGATACTCTAGTTTACTTTAGCATAATAATATAATATCATTATATCACAGTAAATATTTAAGTATTATTCCAGAAATATCCAAATGAAAATATACTATAACAAGTTTTAAATTATTATCATATAAAACAGTAAATAAAATTAAAATCAATAATTATGTAAATTTAATGGGTGATTTCTTTTTGCGTTAATGCACAATACATAAAAAATACATATAAAATACACAATTCATATAAAAGTAAACTTATTAGTTTATTTTGAAATGTAAAATTAATCAGATTAATCTAATTAATTTTACATCTAAAATTAATTAGATTAATTTGATTAATCACACAGTGTAATCTGTATTTATCAATGGCAAGCAATTTATTTTTATTGAAATAAAACAATTGTAAATTGAATTAAATTTTAGTTTTTAAATTGAGCAAAATGTTTTTGAGTTCTGGATGTTGTTATAATTAATGTTGTAATGTTTTTTAGTTACGAATTATGGAATTTGTTGTAGACTTTATATCTTAGTTTGCAACTGGACTCTGCTATTGTGGTTTGGTAACTCCTAATGTTATAATCCTTGGTATGATTGTACCATCTATTAATGGTACCATCCAATTTAACTCAAGATATTCTCCTGAAGTTTATGATTAATCCACATTCAAATGTTTTTATATAATCATACTTCTTTCAATAGCTCACAAAGAGTATGCAGTTTGCAAGCCCTTAATAATTGTTATAATTATACCTCACAAATGTATTTAAAACACTTACAAAATGCAGCCATATACTTGGAGGCACTAACAATATCTGGTGAATACTAAGGCCAACAGTGGTACTTCTTATTGCAAATTATTCTTGTAGAACTTCTTTTTTTAGTCCTTTTAATATTGTTTAAAAAACAAACTGCCTCAGATAAAATATAAAATTTTTTGATTATTCTTATTCGGTTCTGTAACAGTGTTGAAATAAAACACTGTTTCATTCTACTTTATGACTTGATTAACATTGAATCCAATATATCATAAAAACTAACAGGTTAAATAATTAGAAAGTTCTCCACCATGGCACTCCAGTTCTTTAGATAAAATCTTTTGATTTTAAGACATCATTACACTTGTAACATAAACCTAGTAGTTTTTTAGTTTCTTTATTACAATCTTTATTACAAAGTCACTAAATTCTAAGTTTTCAGCTATATTAAAACTGTTAATTTCATTCTCTTAAATATTTCTATAAATTTGTTCGTTTTGTTATACGTGATTTTACTTGTGCTGTTGGAATTTGACATAAATTAATGTTATGAAATACTATTGAAAGTAGGCTTTGCTGTTTCTTACCATTTATCATCAAACTGACTGGAACCGTAAAAATACAGGTCTTTGTAAATCTATTCTGCATCAACCTTTTCTATACTTTTTCATAATATATATATCTTAGCTTCCGAACCCGTAAAACCCAGGTCATTACCAAGCCTAACATTTCTATACTTATCTATTCCACACCAATCATTTCTATGACATGCGATTACACATCATCATATGACCAGGCAAATTTTGATTTGACGATTTTATATGACCAGGCACATTTTGTTTTGACGATTTGACCGCGGCTATTTCAAAAAACATTATTAAAACGCGCTGAATGAAAAATATTCTGAGTTATACCATAAGTGAAATAAATTACATAAATTTACAAAAACTTCTCAACAAACGTTTTTATATTAGCAAAACACTTTTAGATAAAGTAACAATTTACTGGTAATGATTTTTTTTTAAGTATAATTGACAGTTGTATATAATTTTTTCAAATTTATATTATATAAATTGTTTAAGTATGCATTTTTTATAATAAACATTATTAAAAAATAAAAAAATTGTTTTGTTTTTATAAACGATGACATTCTATGACAACAAGTCTCTTAAATGAATTTTAATATAAGAATAATTAAAGTTAATACATTTGAAAAGATAAACAAAATTTCGTTGAAAAAAAAGAGACAAATGTTTTAGAAAGCTGTTAAATTAAATAAGTTTGATCTTAAATGCTTTTATAATATCGAAACGCTTTTTAATTAAGTAACAAAACATGGAAGTGTTTTGTTACTTAATTTTTGTTAAAATCTTGTTTTGTTACTTTTACATCAGAAAATGAATTTTTATAATAAGTATTAATAAAATGTTGTTTTTTATACTTACATAATTATGTATTTTTTATGATAAATGTTAATCTATTAAAACATGTTTTTTTTTAAAAAAAGTACAAATGTTAAAATAAGTATTAATAAAATGTTGTTTTTTATACTTACGTAATTATGTATTTTTTATGATAAATGTTAATCTTTTAAAACATGTTTTAAAAAAAAAAAAAGTACAAATGTTAAAACAAAGAATGAAATAGTTTTTAATGCGTAAATTAAATAAACTAAGAATTTTAGTTTGATGATTTTTGTTTTAGTTGGGTTATATATCTATATCGATATATATATATATATATATATATATATATATATATATATATATATATAAAACATGTTTTTAAAAAAAAAAAGTACAAATGTTAAAACAAAGAATGCAATAGTTTTTAATGCGTAAATTAAATAAACTAAGCATTTTAGTTGGATGATTTTTGTTTTAGTTGGGTTATATATCTATATCGATATATATATATATATATATATATATATATTATATATATATATATATATATATATATCGATATATATATATATATATATATATATATATATATATATATCTATATCGATATATATATATCTATATCGATATATATATATATATATATATATCTATATCGATATATATATATATATATCTATATCGATATATATATATATATATATATATATATATATATATATATATATCTATATCGATATATATATATATCTATATCGATATATATATATATCGATATATATATATATATATATCTATATCGATATATATATATATATATATATATATATATATATATATATATATATATATATATATATATATATATATATATCTTAGGGTACCACCCTAAGATATATATATATATATATCTTAGGGTACCACCCTAAGATATATATATATATATATCTTAGGGTGGCTCTTAAAACAACATTTTTGAAAAAAACCTGTTCCTACCCCTTTACTTTGTTCTATATAATATTAAAACACTAGGTTTAAAATTTTTTTGAACAAAAAATTATTTTAGGGGTAGCTCAAGACCCTTAAAAATTTGACTGGTCCCTAAAATTTTGAAAATAAAAAAAATATATATATTTATATATATATATATATATATAAACAGGTTCAATATAGAAATTAAAAATTAAATATATTAATTACCGAAGAAATGGTTATGGAAATTTTGCACTAAAAATTCCATCAGTTAAAAAAAAGTTAATAAGTTAGAAAATTAAACTCTTTTTTTAATAAATAAACTTTACGAAAAGGCGAGCTGAACAATATAAAAAAATTGTTTTATTTAGATTAATAGTATTTTAATTTTAACAAACCCTTTTTTTTTTCTGCACTTCCTTTTGAGTTTATTATTTATTTATTTTTGTGAATTAAATTTTGCACAAAATAGTGTAACTAGTTTTTTAGTTTGAACTTTGCAAATTTTCAATCAAAGTTATTTTGTTCTATTTTTCATTAATTTTATAATGATAGATTTAAATTGAAATTTAACTCGACATATATATATATATATATATATATATATATATATATATATATATATATATATATATATATATATATATATATATATATATATATATATATATTTATATATATATGTATATATATATACACACACACAGTGGCATCCAAAAGTTTGCGGACAGGCAAAAAAAATAAAATTTACATATTTATCAGCACATACTTTACTAAAGTCAACATATTATATACCAATCAAAAGGTTTTCAAGTTTACAATTATGTTTTGAACAAATAATGATTATCTAATTAACATTTTAAAATAGGTTTACAAATCAATGGTTTTTGATAAGTTCAAAAATTTGCAGACAAAGTGTTTTTTTTTTTAAATAGTACAAATGTTTCAATAATATTTGATCACAAGTTTATATAAAAGCAAAATCACATTAGTGTTTTGTAGGATATCCTTTACAGTCAAGAATGGCTTGGCATCTATGAGGCATAGAGTCAACTAAATGAATATAAACGTCAATGGGAATTGTGTCCCATATTTCCTTGATTTTATTTAATAAATTAACGTGACTTGTACACTTGATTCCTTTTATTTGATGGTCAACATGTTCCCATAGATGTTCAATGGGATTTAAGTCAGGCGATTGGGATGGTCGCTTTAAAACATTAACTTTATTCTTTTTGAAAAACTTGAAAATCTATTTCGCTGTATGTTTAGGATTGTTATCCTGTTTTTTCATCCTCATATTCATCCTCAAGGCATTTTATCCTTTGCACAAGGTAACATAATAGTCTTTCATTATATCTTTGTACTTTTCTTGATTCATAGTCTCAATAATTTTATGGAGTGTACCAACTCCATTCCTGCTTAACATCCCCAAACCATTACATTACTTCCTCCATGTTTTACGGTAGGCAGTTGGTATTTAGGATTGTATCTTGTACATTGCCTACTGGATGTTGAACATATCTGATTCCATCTGATCCGAACAGCATAAATTTGCTTTCTTCACTAAAAAGAATTTTTGACAATTGTTGGCTACTCCACTTAGTTGCTCTGATGCAAATTCTTTTGGGCGTTACAGTTTTTTAAAGAACTAATGGCTTTTTAGCTGGATGTCTTCCGAATAAATTAGTGTGCTGTAAACAATGTTTTTTAGTAGAACAACTACAATTCATTCCATAGAGACGTCTCATTTGTACGTTTATATTGACAGCTGTCAAGTAGGACTTTTTTTTTTGTTTAGTATCACGAGCTCTTTATCCTGATAATGCGTTGTTTTGCATGGCCTTACTGATTGATTTGTATCCTTTGTAGATATAGTAAGCTCATATCTCTTCATAGTTTGTCCAATAGCAGGCTTACTGGCTTCATAAAGCTGTGCTGTTTTACGAAACCAATTTCCATTTTGAACTGATTCCAAGATCAATTTTTTCACTGGAGATGAGATACATTTCTTAGATCCCATGATCTCAATCACTTATAAATAAAGTTTGAAAATTATTTCCACAAAGTATTTGTTTATAAAATCAACAAATTAGCAATTTTGTGGAGAAAATGCCAAAAGGTTTAACATTTTCCCCACAATTTGATAAATTTAAAAGTTTGTCTGCAAATTTTTGATCTTATCAAAAATCTTTATTTTATAAACCATTTTTAAAATGTTAGTTAAATAATCATTATTGGCTCGAAACATAATTGTTTACCTGAAAACTTTTTGATTTGTATATAATATGATATATTAAGTGGTGTATGCTCTGAAATATTAGTAAAATTAAATTTTTTAATGCCTGTCCGCAAACTTTTGGATATATATACACACACTCACACACACACACACACACACACACACACACACACACACACACACACACACACACACACACACACACACACACATCTATTCCTGGGCAAAGTTTTTGTTTAGTTACTTTTTTTTTAAATGAACAATTGTTCATTAAAAAGAAAGTACTTATCTGTTACAAATAACTCATTAAAACTCATTAAAAAATATTCTTACAGTTGTCATTTTTTTCAGTTAAATGTTAATTCTTGCAGTTGTCATTTTTTTTCAGTTAAATGTTAATTCTTGCAGTTGTCATTTTTTTCAGTTAAATGTTAATTCTTACAGTTGTCATTTTTTTCAGTTAAATGTTTATTCTTGCAGTTGTCATTTTTTTCAGTTGAAAATTCTTGCAGTTGTCATTTTTTTCAGTTAAAAATTCTTGCAGTTGTCATTTTTTTCAGTTAAAAATTCTTGCAGTTGTCATTTTTTTCAGTTAAAAATTCTTGCAGTTGTCATTTTTTTCGGTTAAATGTTAATTCTTGCAGTTGTCATTTTTTTCAGTTAAATGTTAATTCTTGCAGTTGTCATTTTTTTCAGTTAAATGTTAATTCTTGCAGTTGTCATTTTTTTCAGTTAAATGTTAATTCTGGCAGTTGTCATTTTTTTCAGTTAAATGTTAATTCTTGCAGTTGTCATTTTTTTCAGTTAAATGTTAATTCTTGCAGTTGTCATTTTTTTCAGTTAAATGTTAATTCTTGCAGTTGTCATTTTTTTCAGTTAAATGTTAATTCTTGCAGTTGTCATTTTTTTCAGTTAAATGTTAATTCTTGCAGTTGTCATTTTTTTCAGTTAAATGTTAATTCTGGCAGTTGTCATTTTTTTCAGTTAAAAATTCTTGCAGTTGTTATTTTTTTTTCAGTTAAAAATTCTTGCAGTTGTCATTTTTTTAAGTTAAATGTTAATTCTTGCAGTTGTCATTTTTTTCAGTTAAATATTAATTCTTGCAGTTGTCATTTTTTTCAGTTAAATGTTAATTCTGGCAGTTGTCATTTTTTTCAGTTAAAAATTCTTGCAGTTGTCATTTTTTTTTCAGTTAAAAATTCTTGCAGTTGTCATTTTTTTCAGTTAAATGTTAATTCTTGCAGTTGCCATTTTTTTCAGTTAAATGTTAATTCTTACAGTTGACATTTTTTTCAGTTAAAAATTCTTGCAGTTGAACAAGACTAGCTAGAGTTGTGTTCATAAGATCAAAAAAAAAAAAATTAGCAAATTACACTATTGCAATTTTTCTGAATAAATTAGTTTAATTTAAAAAAAATCATTGTGATTATGAAAAGGTTGTGGTAAAAATATAGAAATGAAAATCACCTACACATAAAGTCCCATTTTTAATGTCAGAGAACATAGTGCTCAATCAATTTAAAAATTATTATCTTTTTGACACTCTCAAATGTAAAAAATGTGACTCTGGTAACCTTAACCAGCATTATGCTCCTTATAACTTTTTTTGCCATTCACCTCTCTCCTCCCCAGCTTACAGAGCTAGGACTGATGTTGTTTAACATTTTGTTTAACTTAAAGTTTTAAAATATTTTTTAGCTTTAAGAGTTGTTCATTACGTTATCATTGGTTCTTCAAGTTTTGTTGCCTTTTTGATAATAATGGTTGCTGTATTCTGTGTTCGAAAGCTTTTAGTGAAATCAAAATCAATTAAACAAAAAGGGTTAAAAAAACATTCATCTGTGTCATGTAGAGATTCTACTACTCCTCACTATGAGGATATCGGCCATGCTGTTGAAATTGATTATGAAAAACTTGTTAATGAAGATATACAATATGAGTCTATGATAGATCTTAGAGTATTTGAAGTACCTGATATTAAAGTTCTTAAAGATGAGCATCTGCCTGTCTATACTATTAATAATCATAAGAAACCAGAAGGACTAAAGAATGTTTTATCCTAAATTTAAGAATGCTATAGTTTTTTTAATGATAAAGTAATTTCTAATTAAATATATTTTTATTCAGTTTTAAGCTTGTCATAATTTATTTTTTTATTTGGGCTTAATTTTTATTTTAATGGTTTTTTGATTCTGTCTTTTTAAATATATTTTTTAAATTAGTCATTTTTCTACTTAAAATTTTTTTTTTTCTTTATAAAACTTTTTTTTTTTAACATGCTATGTTTTGTTTTTTCTTTTAATCTAAAGTTTTCAATTGTATGAACATTAACTAAAAATTATAGTATTTATAGAAATAACTATATATATATATATATTATATATATATATATATATATATATATATATATATATATATCTTTATGAAATAAAAATTGTATTTATATTACTATATGTTGATATATTTTTATATGACTGTAAGAAAGAAAATTAAGTAAAACATAGAAAAATTAAATTTGTAATTATATATGTATTATAAAATATTTGAAGAATTTTAATTATGAATTATTATTTGATATAAAACTTAGAAATTTATTTATTGTAATAATTATGTTAAATATAAATAAGAATAAACTAAACTTGTTTTAGTTTGCATTTAATTCATTACATAAAATATTTATAATCCACACTGCCACTAAGTTTAATAAAATACGAAACAAAAAATATTTAAATTTTTATTTCAACTGGCTGACCTGTATGAATAGGAAATGTTTCCAAGCAATTGGTCTCTTTTTTTAATTTAAAAAATGGTTCTTGGTTTATCTTTTCTAGATATCGTGTTCCTAGTTTTGCCACTTTTTGAGAAATAAAAGTTAAAACTAAAAGTTTTAGTAAACAAATTGCATTTATCAAACAAATCACTTTTATTAAAGTGTAAAGATGCATCATTTTAAAATAAAAATATGTGCTGCAAAAAATAACTCCGATAGTGTTATTTACAAATTATGAGTTACAACCCAGGAAAAAAAGCTTCTTTTCTTTATACTTTTAAAACATATGATCTTCCTTAAACAGCAATTGCTTTAAAATTTATAGTTTATTTTAATTTTTTTTTAACAGAAAAAGTTTTGTTAATAAGTTAATTTCTTTTAGAAAAAAATTCTTATAAAATCAATCATAGTATTATCAAAATGATTGATATAAAGTAAAGGTTTTCAATATTGAAAAGTTTTTATTTTGCAGTAAAAAAAACAAACCTAAAGTTAATATAATTTTGAAGATGGTCAAACTTACAGCTGATGTCATTGAGCAATCACCACAGTATACGAATCCTTTACGAGATCGTGAGATTGATCTTCGTGGATGTAAAATATCTGTTATTGAAAATCTTGGAGCAACTTTGGTAAACTATTTGTTTTATTTTATTTGCATTACTTATGCAATTATTTGCAGTTTAACATGTTTGCATTACTTCTACATAACTTTTGTATAATTCTCAGCTTTGTTTTATCTTGATCAGGATCAATTCGATTGTATTGATATGTCTGATAATGATATAAAGAAAGTTGAAGGTTTCCCATTGCTTAAAAGATTGAGAATGCTGTTACTTAACAATAATAGAATCTGGTAAAACTTTTTTATTTAATACTTAAAAACTTAATTATTTTATTGATAGCTACATTTTTTAGAAATGAAAATATTAAAATACTAATAATATGTAACTTATTTCAATTATAACTAACCTTACCTAATTCTAGACCTTACAAGTAAAAAAAAAAAAATCTATTAGATTAAATAATTCTATTAAAAGTTTATTGTAATACTGTTATATCTTTATATAAGATGATTTATTGGTCTATTTACTAGTTGTTGTTATTTAAAAAAATGCGTTTTTGCAGAACACAGTTTAAAAACAAATAAATAAATATCATTTAAAAATGCATCTCT
Organism: Hydra vulgaris; assembly: GCF_038396675.1. Lineage (NCBI taxonomy): Eukaryota > Metazoa > Cnidaria > Hydrozoa > Anthoathecata > Hydridae > Hydra > Hydra vulgaris. The sequence goes on along the minus strand of NC_088926.1, from coordinate 14,658,653 downwards.
TTAAGAGTAATTTTAATTATTTATTACTTATATTTTATGGTATTTATAATTTATTATAATAATTGAAAAATAAATGGATTCCAAAGTGCCAAGACAAGTTTTGTTTATATTTAAGAGAATGTTCAAAAATTGAATGGGCTGAATTATTTTGAATGAAACAAAATAATAAATGGATACCAAACAAAGCTAACATTGTAGTTTTAGTCAAAGCTTGCTTTCTCCATTTTAGTGTGATTTTTAAGTCTTTAAAATATACACGCTTATTTTAATGCAATCTACATACTTTTATTCAAGCGCATTTAATTTGCAAGAGTATTTATTCAAGCGCATTTAATTTGTAAAAGTGTGAGTTAAAAGATGATGTTGTAGGACTTTTTTTAGAAACATATAAATATTTTCTTTCCACATACTATCAGGAAATCACTTTAGTTTGTATTATTTTTCACTAAATCTCAAAATATATTCGTTTATAAATTTAAAATAATTTAGTATCTTTTTTTTTTTAAATTTTATTAAAGAAAGTTATTTAAAAATATTGTCAGGATAGTTGTATATATCTTTGATATAACTTTAAGTTTATATTCACAATAAAAGCCTTCTCAGGAAAATATATACATTTTTGTTTTAAAAGTAGGCATTTCTTAAGAGTTTATTTAATTAATCATCTTATGAATTATACAAAGCATTAGCATTGGGCTGTGGATGCGTATAAGCATAGTGCTGTGAATGTTATATTGCTAAGATACGAAGACTCAACAAAAAAGGTTCAGTTGGGTTCTTTTTTTGAATTTTAATGTTTTATTTGAAAGTAGTTTTATGTTTTTAACTGTTATTATTATTTATTTATTATTAATAAATAAATTAATAATAAAAATTTTTATTTTTCAAAGTTTCATAGTATGTGCATCAATGCAGATGTAAATATAGCTGTAGATATAGTGTAGTAGCAATAGAGTGTACTTAAATCGACTGATTTAAATAGGAATAGGCTCAGTGTACATGCATGGACATGAAATGAGGTTTTCAAGTATAAACAAAGTGTTTCAATATTTATTTAAATAAGGTTGATAAATTAATTTATATGAAAAAATTATTAAATTAATAAAATTGCACTAGATTTTTAGGTGAAATAATCAAGATAATAATAACTTACAGCCGTGGCCATTAGTTTGATAAAATTTGAAAAAAAATTTGATTAAAAAAAAACACATATACTTTAAATATATAATATTCATCCTAAATCAATAAATTGGTTTTAAGTAAGAATTGGGGAATTCCTCAATTTATATTTTGTTACTGGGGTTCCCATTACTTTCGATTTTATAATAAAAATGTGAATATTGCTTTTATTCTATAATTTTACCTTGCACATTGCAGATCAATTAAAGAGTTAAAAAGTGTAAATAGTGATTTTTTCTTGTGTAAATTTTATTGAATTTTGAATGTGGCTTGAAAGGCTGCAAGGCAAGAAAAAAACTTGGCTCTCAAAAAAAAAAATAAGAAAAAAAGACTAGAATGGGCAATACATCACAAATAAAATAAAAACAAATATGTTAGACTTAACAACATTTAAAATGAGGTTTATTAAATAAAAAAGAAAAAATTTTAATAAGTTTTTTTTACAATATTTTTTTTTTAATGGAGTTGTTTGTAATATAATTATCATTTTTGGAATTTTTATATGAGACTCTCTCATGAACGCTTCATTTGAGACTCAACATTATACACTTTTGAAAAAAAAATTTGTGATAATTTTAGGAACTTGTTATATTTGCAAAGGTCTTGGGGACCCCTAAAAATATTTTTAATTCAAAAATTTTCTAAAACCAGTGTTTTTATCATTTTTTATCATTTATAGAACCAACCCTCAGAGTTATGGTCAGCATTCGGCATTGCCAACCTAACTGCCGACCTTAAAATATTTGAGGTCGACAATAAATTGCCGACTTCATTTCTATGTTTTATGGTAAGACCTTTGTATTAAACTTTTTTTGCTGATCTGATGCCAACTTTTAAAAGATTGAGGTCAGCAAATTATTGCCAACCTCATTTTCCCTGATTCCGAGGGTTGTAGAACACATTAAGGGGGTGGCAGCATATATTTTTCAAAAATGTTGTTTTTTGGGACACCCTAGGTAATACTTAAAAAAAGGGTCAGGATGCATGGGGTCAATTCATTTAATCACACTAAAATGGAGACAGTGAGTTTTTACTAAACTATAAAGTTAACTTTTCTTGGTATACCTTTATTATTTTGTTTTTATCAAAAAAATTTAGCCCATGCATTTTTTAAAATCATTATTTTCAATATGAACATAACTTGTCTCAGCACTTTAAGATTCCTTTAAAAATATCAACAAATCGTTGTTGCAAAACAAAAGTTCATTCTTAGGCTTAAGTCCATTTTTGAAAAATTATAAAGTCAATTTTTTGCGAAAATTTAGGCGCATAATAAAGTTGTCACAATGTATGGAACCAAAATAAATAAATTTAGGCCACTATGAGCAAAATTCAAATATCTCAAGTCCAAAAAAAATTTAGAGACATACAAAACTATCTTAAGCCCACTAGACTCAAGCAAGACTATCTTATGTGTATTTATGGAGTTTTTAAAATAATATACTTAATTTTTTTTAAGGGTATACTATCTTTCAAGTGTTTTCAATTGTTTTAAAAACAAAAGTTATTATGATGGTGTTACCAAATAATATTTTGTAAGTTTTTACTAGAGTTCTACAAGAGTTTAATAAGTTTCTTACTAGAGTTTCAGAATAAGCTCATTGTCGTAAAATGATTATTACTTGTGGTTTTAGTATTCTGAATTATATTCAGAGTGTTATTTAAACTAACTGTTTAGTAACTTATTAAACTAACTGTTAATAATTTATTAAATTGCATCTAAGTGTTATTAAAAATTATTTTAAATGCATTTTTTTTAGGGAGTGATTTGATAGGTTATACCTAAAAATTTTGGAAGATTTTTTATAATAAAAGTAATGAAAAGCTTTAATAAAAATCCATAATTTGATGTTGTTAAAAATAGTATTGGTACTGCAATACTTTGGAACCTCGGTGATTGTGAAAAATTTAAACTTGTTGAATATGAAAAATCTGACACTGAAGAACTTATTCCAACTCATACAACTTATACAACCTTAAAAAAGAAGAAGGAACCATCAAAACGAATTAGAAATGTTAGAAAATTTAAGGTAAACACAGGTCAGAGATTTCCTCATGTACAAAAGAGTAGTCCAAATAAAGGATGTGGAAAGAAATGCTTGTTTCAGTATTTAGAAAATCTTTCAGAGCAAGATTGTAAAGAACTGTTTAATTCATATTGGTAATAAAGTGTGTTGGATCAGAGGCGCCAAATAACTTGTGGCAAGGGTAACAGAGGAAGAGCCAAATCGAAGAAGGAAAAGGGAGCATGTGGAAAAGGAAAAAAACAGAAACCGAACATTTACATTTGTTTTCCATGCCAAAAAAATGATGCACTTGAAATGCACATCAGGGCACCAATGTTTCTTGATACTTTAGCTGTATCACAGCAGACAGTAAAAACAAAGCGATGACAAAACTGCTACAGGAAGTGTAAAAAAAAGATTCAAGAGGTCTCCACAAAAACCAAAAAAAAATAGTAATTAACAGGGAAAAAGTTTCATCAATCATATTCAAGCATTTCGAGTTGTTGAATCCCACTAGGTGAGGCACACAGAGAAATTGCAGTTTCTTCCTCAGAAGCTTTTATTTAAGGAAATGCATAGACTCTTCATAAATTAATGTAGTGGGAAAAATCTTTTTTTCAAGCTTTTGAAAAAAACACCTGTGTATTAACTGTGTTAAATCATGATGACACAATCAATTTTAAAAATGAAAGCGTGCTCTGCAGTATTAGCAAACATATGCTGTAAGATTTCAAATTTAACCAAAGCAAAAGGTGCAAAGAAATCTAAACCAAAAAAAGTTATGATCCAGTACTGCTGAAAGTTTTAAAAGAAAATCCTTATATTCTTTACTTTAAATAAAATTATGACAAGAATATAAAAGTTGTATTTTTCAATCAAAAACTGATTGCACAAAACCAGCAGCAGATATACACTTAGAAAAGCAGAAGTATCTTGCTCCAAGAGATATTAGTGGACTGAAAATAAAGGATCTTCCCTATTGCAACAAAGGTTGTATTCCGAAACAGCATCATTATTTCTACCAAAACCTTAAAACTTTGTTACTTTGTATCACAGTTTTATTTTTACTTATGTATTTTCAAGTTCGTTACATGTTTTTGGCTCCATTACTAAATGATCATTTTACATTTATTTTGATTATTAGCGCTAATTAACTAATCTAATAAAATAAGAGATTAATAGTTAAATAATTGCATAAAATTTATGAATTTAAGATATTTAATTTGTAGAGTTTTCCATATTTATCCATATTTTTATATCTTAAGTCAATTTGACTTTTTAAATTACATTAAAAACTAAAAATTTTTAATTTTTTTTTTGTTATGTTATGAAAATAATAGAATTTGCTATAAGCTGACTAAAAACAATTAGGTTGAATCAAAAAATTTATCATTGTGTTCGATCACTGTGTGATCAAACATAGTGATAAATTTAAAACTTTAAATGTCCTTTTCTCAGAATAGCAAAAATGAACTTAAGTCTTGTTTTGCAGCAGCAAAATTATTTAAATAAATGCCTAAAGAATTAAATTTTTTTAAATATTATTTTATTTAGTTGGTCATTAATTTGCAGCGAGCATTGCTATTTCTTCACATATATCATGAAAAATAAAAACATATAAGTAACTATTGAGTTGTGTACAAAAAAATTGGTTTCAGATAAAAATTCATTCCTTGTCATCTGAAATTTTTAAAATATATTATCAAATGTCATTCTCTAATTATATTCATAGTTTTTTGAGTTTTTGTAGATTTCACAAATCCTATTGTATCTGATATTATTATAACATTAAAGATATATCTGTTTATATATTAGCAACATTTAAAAATTGTAATGTTCTTTATTTATTTTGATTTTTTTTTGTCAAAAATTTTATGTAAGTTAACATTCTTAAATTTGGTCTATTGAATCTTGTTTCAAACGCTGTTAAACATTTTTTTAATTGAATTTTTTAATTTGTGATATAATATTAGTTTAATATTCATGTGGTGAAAAATGATGATGAGAGAGCTTTAAAACAAGGTAAGTTAAATAAACCATTAATTTAAGTGAATAATAACCCAGCGTCACAAGTATCCTTTTCTTATTTTTTTATGTATTTTAAATATATCTTTTAAAATACAATTGTTAATTTAAGTGGATGATTAAATTTCTTTCTATCAGGTTTTGTTCTTTCTATAATTTTGATTATTAAAATGTTTTTGACTTTTTTAAATTATTGTTAACTTATTGATATTGTTGATATTGTTGTCTGTTGTACAAAAAATTTAAGGTGGTTTATTCAGTCTAGAAAAATAATATTATTAGAAGTAAAATTAATAAAAAGAAAAATAATCTTATTAAAAATAAATTTTTCTCTAATAATAGATTTTTTATAAAAGTCAATAAATAGAAGTTGAAATTTTCAAAGTATTTATAGAAATTCAAAAATTTTAAATTGTTATCGGCGTGTAACAAATTTATCTAAAAACCATTTTTATAATTTTTCTTACCTAAATATCTATTCAAAAACAATTTAAAACAAAATTTTCTTAAAAAAATATTTTTTACAAAAGTTTTAAAAACTTAAATGGATTGAATTTTAAAAACTTAAATTTAAACTTAATTTTATCTGAAATTGCTTTATTTTTACTGCAGACAAAAATTTTAACAAAAAAATATTTTTTCATCCAACTCTTAAATTGAACTAACAATTTCAAAGCCTAAATATTGATATGTTAGGTAACTTCACAAAGAAACAAGCCAAGTGTGGTACAATTAGGGACCTTGTAGATTAATAGTAAAGTCCTTTTGCACCGATTGTGAATGCTCTGTTGTTGTACAACCACAAAATTAGCAAGAATATAAAATTGCTTTTTTTTTATCTATTTATATTTTACAAAAACTTTGATAAATTCTTTATTTCTATATTTATATCTTAAAGAGATTTTAATAAACTTTTGAAGTAACACTTAAAAATTAAAACATAAAAGTAAAACGTTTCAATTAAAATGTTTTGAAACTTGTGATTTAGTATCAAAATTTAGTGTTCAAAAGTTATATAGGAAAATATTTTTCATATACCTCTCAGTTCTTGTAAAGGGAATTAGAATGTGAATCAATTACAAACAAAAAAGTTGACTTAAATTGTTTTGCAGAGATGTCTAGTTGACAATCTTAAATTGTTTTGCAGAGATGTCTAATTGGCAATCTTAAATTGTTTTGCAAAGATGTTAACAATTACTACAGGGTTTCTGCCAGATCAGGGAAAAGTCAGTGAGTTCAGTTATCTGCAAAAATATCAGGAGATATTTTTGCAAAAATATCAGTTATCTGCAAAAATATCAGGGAAGTTTAATTTTGGTAGAAATCAGGGGAAATGACTTTTCATCAAACTTACATAACTTAATTAAGTTGTATATGGTATATATGCAACCTACTTAAGTTGTATATACACCATATATATTAAATGAATATACCTTTATATACTAAAATATATTTGTGTTTATAAACTATTTATTCATAAATTTATATTGTATGTGTAAAATTTTTAGTCGTTTTGAAGAGAACTTGGAGTTAGTGTTACCTCAGTTAGAAACACTGGTATTGACTAATAATAACCTGGCAGAACTTGTATGTAATTTTTAAATTTTTTTAATGTCATTTTTGTAGATTTACCTTATTTTTTACATAGTTTTTATGATAAGTAACAAATTTATTGTAAAATAGTAAAAAAATTGCAATTTATTGCAAATCAAATCAGGGAAGGGGGCCAGGTGCATTTGCCCCTCCCTTTCCCCTGTAATTTTAAAAATAAATAATTTTGAGAAAATTGACTGAAATTTTCAGTCAATTTTCTCAAAAAATCAGGAAAAAAAGGTCCTTAAAACTAATTCGGGGCCTCTTAATCTAGCACTGCCCTATCTCCCTCCTTCCCATATAATTTTTGTTCCTACAGTCCTGAAATCAAATTTGTGTTAGGTTTATAAGCTGAAATGTTTCAAATTAAAAAAGAGATATTGAATATAAAAAATATACTGTATTACTAAATTTATTGAATAAGCCAAAAAAAAATGCTCTTAAGATTTTCCTTTTTAATATCTTCTTTACAATAGATTTAACTTAAAAAATTTTTATTGCATATTTTTAGATGATTTAATAATAGTAATATGAATACATAAAAAATGTAATTGTCAATATTCTCAACAAGTTTATAACACATATTTTAAGTAGCCTTAAGTTGTATATTAATTAATTTTGTGCCTTAAGTTATGTATTAATAATTTAATAGTATGTTTTAAGATATTTCCTCCACTTGTTTTTTCGTTTAAAATATATGAAATATATATGAACATATAATATACATATGGACATATGAAATACTGTTAAGACTCAGGTAAAAAGGAAAAAAACATATACAAAACACATACTGAAACTTTTTAATCCCTGTGTAATAAGGTTGATAAATTTGTGATGAGGTAATCCACTGTTTTTCAGGGTGGTAACTCCCTTGCTGTTCTAAATTCACAACAGAAGAGAATCTACTGTTTCAGAATGATATCCCTCTTATATATCACAAAATAGTTTATAAACTTCCAGCTTTCATAAGTGCACTGAAGGGCTCGCTAGCCACTAAACCTATTGTTGTCCGATTTAAAGACATAGACACTCAAAACAGTATTGGTATACTATTTCTAGTTTCCATTTAATAAATATTTTTTGCTGCCACAAAGAAAAATTTATGGTTATAAAAACAAAGTTTTTGTTAGTCTAGATCAAACTCCATCTGAAGTTGATATTTCCAACATACTTAATAAAAACAGAAAATAATATAATGATGCTTTTTAAACAAACAAAAAACTCAACCAGTTTTTTGATTCATTAAGCACAAAAAAAACAGTTAATATCAATGGTATTGGAAAAAACCGGCTCAGCAACTAATGCTTGCACAGCTGCATTTCTGTGTAAAAATCATATTCATCAGAATAAATTAACATCTTTCCGCTTCTCCACTGATGCAACTTGATAAAAACAAAATTACTAAGCTACAACTATTAGCCAAACAAATATGATATAATCTCCATAACTTTATTTCTAAAAAACTTTATTTCTGCCCCATCAATATATAAATGTGCTATTTTGGATAGATAGAATCAGTTATGGAGGTGATGTAGAAATTTATGTTCAAATTGTTATAGTGAGGCGAAGGAGCTAGACATTTAAATAAAAAAAACTTAAAATGCAAAGAGTTTCTGTTTATGTCTAGTCAAAGGTCAAATATAGCTATGTGACTAGTTGAAGCTAGCTAATAACAATCCAGAAAGACTCGTTATATTTATTGTATATATTAATAGTGAGGCATCACTATCCTTTAAATATTAATATATGTAAAAAAAATAAAAATCTCACTATATATGTAAATATTATTATTAATATGTTAAGAGTCTCACCATCATTTTAGTGTGAGTGTTAATGATAATGGCCTGAAGTCTCACTATCGGTTAATGGATAGTGAGACTTCAGATTGAAATCAACTGAGCAGTGGTAGAGTAACAAAAGCAAGCATTCCCAACAACCAATTTCAATTAGTTTTTTCAAAAGAATCATTGAATCAGCAACTAAAACTATTTGCATCCAGAGCAATTGTTTCAATGTCAAATATAACAATTGAAGACATTTTTCTCAAGCACTTAAAAGTACCAAAACAAGTCAATGGATGATGATAATACTCCTTTGTCATAGATTAATAGCAACTCCATTAACTTTGATTTTCCAACTTTCATTAAATTCTGGCAAAGTTCCATAAAATCTGCCATCATTTTGGCTCACAGCTAATGTTAGACCTCTTTATAAAAAAAAACAGCAAAACAGATCTACCCAATTACAGATCAATATTGCTAACTCGTGTTTCATCCAAATCTAAATTAATCTAATTAATTAAAACTCAATGTTTCATCAATAGAATGTTTCATCAATAAAATGTTTCATCAATAGAAAAAGTAGTTAAACTAGTCATAATCATGTGGTAAACAATAGATCGCTTTCCAAAAATTAAGATTAATTGCATCACTAGTCTTTTAGAAGCAACGGATTTCTTGGCTCATAGCAAATCAAAAAAAAAAAACAGTCAACCTAATTTTTCTTGACTTTACAAAGTCATTCAATAAATTTGAAATGGTGGCAAACCTGGTTAATGCAGTTAAATGAAAAAAAAAGTCAAAAAAAAAATCAGTGAAAATAGGACAGCCAAACAAGTAGTTTCAGAAGTCACTAATTTTAAAAGAGATCTTGATATGAGAGAACCTCAAATACAGCAATGCAACAACATGCTCAGAATTCTTAAAACAAAAGTTCTTCAAACCTAAAATTAGGACTACAAGACTTGATGCAAAATTGTGAATTAAACTACTCTTGAAGTAATTCAACAACATGCTCAGAATTCTTTCAGCAATGCAACAACATGCTCAGAATTCTTAAAACAAAAGTTCTTCAAACCTAAAATTAGGACTACAAGACTTGATGCAAAATTGTGAATTAAACTACTCTTGAAGTCAGACTCATGCTATACTCAGCTGATGATGGATTTAATGAGGCTGGCTAACTTATTTAACTAACTAATCTTTTTATCATATTTTTAATTATTATAATTTCAACTTTAAATAAAAGCTTTCCTTCCATAAAATATTCTATTAATTATCAAGTAAAAGTAAGCTTCCCTTCAATATAATATCCTTTTATTGACTTTTTTTTAAAAAATTTTGATTTGTCATTGGTTAATTATTACTTTTAATGGTGAATAAAACTAATAGTACTTATATTTAGTATAATGAAATTATTATTCTGTAATAAAAACAAGTTTTTAGTATTTAATTATTTATTTTTTATGATAAAAGAAATTTTAAACTGTTTTCACTTACCTAGGCTGATATTGATCCATTGTCTACTGTCAGTTCTTTAACTAGTATAAGGTAAGGTCTTAGTGTAGTTTCTAAAAATATATCTATACAATATAAAAATTAAATTAAATAGTTTAAGCCAAAAACGCATAACACTATTTGTATTCAAAGTAAAAAAAAGTCAAAACACTTTGAATTCATATACAAAAAAAATTAAAGACTAAACACGATGAATTGAAAATACTCAAAATATTGTATTGAGTATTTTCAATTCATCAATCATTGTTACTTGAGTATAATTTAGTTTTAAAAATTAAAATATATAAAAAATTATTCAAACCTTATTGTTTTTGCCAGTAGGTTTATCACTCAATTTTTATCAATTTACAGTTATTTTAGGCAATTTACAAAATTGATGACATCTTTTCAAATCAGAATAATTGATATGAGTTTATAAGTGTTTTATATCAAGACTACCTATTTTCTATTTCTTTAGTTATTTCCTAAAGGTATATAAAACTTTATATGCCATTAAACAAAAAAACAATGCAAATAGAAAATTAATTCAAAATATTTATTGATAAGCAGTTTTGTAAAAAGTACATTCAAAGAAATATTTAAAATACAAAAACAAATACTTGGTCAAAAAAGTATTTAAGGTTATTGAATCCTTCCTTTCCAATCATAGTATAAAAGTTGTCCTTTATGGACAGAACTCTTCTTCATATCCTGTAACTTCATATCCTGTCAGGGGTTCCTCTAGGTTCTATCCTTGGCCCTATACTCTTTTTAATTTACATTAATGGTCTTCCAGATATTCTCACATCTAAGGTGGCATTGTTCGCTGATGAAGCTACTATTTGTTTTTGTCTCGATGAGAAGCCAACACTCTCTGATTGCTTATAGAGGGCATTTGAGCTTGATAAGGATCTCACTACTGCTACAGCATGGGGCTCACAGTAGCTGGTGAACTTTAATTCAGATAAAACCTAATTTTTTCAGCCAATTGTTATCGCTATAATTTAGGTCTTCCTATATTTATGAATGGTATTGTTCTCAATGAGTCATCTACCCTTCATCTTTTAGGATTAACTCTTTTGATCTTACTTAGAAACCATATACAGAATCCATTGCAAATTCAGCATCTGCTAAGGTTGCATCTCTTTATCGTGCTCGCCACTTGCTTACTTTGGATTCTATTCTCTATAAATCTTAAATCCGTCCTTGTATAGAATTTTGTTGCTATATCTGGGGCAGATCTTCCAATGATGCCCTTTCTCTTTTAGACAAGGTGCAAAAACGCATTGTAAACATAGTTGGACCTGCTCTTGCAGCCGACCTCTGACCATTATCACATCATCGTAATGTTGCTTCTCTTTCTCTTTTCTACAAATACTATAATGGGCACTGCTCTAAAGAGCTAGCATCTCTTGTGCCATCTACTTAAATTCATTCTCGTGTTACTCATCATTCAGTTAAGTCTCATCCTTTTTCTGTGACTATTCCTAAGTGCTCCAAAAACTCTTATTCATCTAGTTTTTTTCCTCGAACATCAGTTCTTTGGAATTTGCTTCCTTCATCTTGCTTTCCTGATTCATATAATTTGCAATCCTTTAAGTCGTCTGTCAATCGTTATCTTGCTCTACAATCTCATCTTTTCTCTTCCGGTAACATATAACTTTAATTAGTGGTTGCTTGCAGCCTTGTTGGAAGCGAAGATGTCTTCTAGTTTTTTTCCTCGAACATCAGGTCTTTAGAATTCACTTCCTTCATCTTGCTTTCCTGATTAATATAATTTTCAATCTTCTAAATTGTCAATTGTTATCTTGCTCTATAAACTTTATACTTCTTTTCCAATAACTTCCAACTCTAATAATGGTTGCTTGCAGATTTATTAGAAGCAAAGATATTGAAAAAAAAAAAAAATACAAGTTACAAAAAGCTCGATATCAAAGTATTTAAAATACAAAATACAATTCTTGAATATGTTTTAAAGCAGCTAAAGTTTAGAATGTATCAAAATTAAATATATATCTTTTTGAACAATTATTACAAGTTTCTTATGAACCTGATGAGCTGTTGGTATGAGAAATCCCAAAAGCATTATTCTCCTATAATATATTCTCCTTAAAGTTTGAGCATCAGCAATAAATTTTATAAACTGTTTGTCTTCTAATGCCTCTTACTCCACTGGTTTGAAAAGGTGATTTAGGGGATTATATCTTATCTTTTACTCTTGGTTTTAAAAGTTAAAATCAAAGTTCTCTCCAGCATTAGATGCTTGTGTGCTTCGGCTGACACATGATAACAAGTTTTCAGCAATTGGCCATTGCACCCATGTATTGTTGTTTATCGTTAAAAGTTAAATCAATTGTCTTTGCTTGCTGAAGAATTTTGGGACATACTATTGATTGATATTAAGTAGTAGTTGAACTCAATGTTAATTGACCACCAATTCAACTACAAAATGTTTTTGCAGGGACACCTTTCTTGTGTTGGCCAGACCTCTTTTTGTAACATTTCTGGACATTTCTTTCTTTTTCTTTTTTTTTTTGATTTAAAAAAAAAATTAAATAGTATTTTGTATTTAAAATATAAATTCTAATTTCTCAACTGAAAAAGTATTTAAATACAAAATAAAAATATTTTAAAAGTATTTTAAATACGCTTTTAAAAGTATTAAAAAAACTATACAACTCTGTAGGTAAGCATAAGTTGTTGATTTTTTCTTTTCTTTTCTTGCTTTTAGGCAATGGCTAAAAGTATTTGTTTTATCTTTAAGATAATAAACATGGTTTATATGCACACCATAACATATATGTTTGGTGGAGCTTAGTAATATTTTTATTACTTATTTTATCTTGTTAAAGTTTTCAAATAGGGAAATTGTAACAATATCTAAAAGTTGTTATATAACAAATTTATCATTGTAAGTATTATATAGTTATGTAAACATCAGTATTATAAATATGTTTTCATATATCATTGTCTTTATATCATTACATTATGTATTATGTAATATATTTTTTAATAGATAGAGAAATCAGTAATATACAGAAATCATTTCTTTTATTTACTAAAGTATTAAGATAGCATTTGTTAATTTGTAGTAATCACTGAAGGTATAACAATTCAAAGTTTTATTTCTTTAAACTTGTTATTACAAAAACAGTATTGCATTATGTAAATATTTAATCATAATGAATAGTATCTTAAATCATTTAAATAAAATAGAAAAATCAATATTAGTAAGCTTACTACTTAATGTTAGTAAGGTCACTAGCTTATATAATATGATACATAATAAAAGTATGATAAAATACCAATTAAAATCCCAACAAAAGCCACAAAACCATTTGATAGAATATTGCATACATGATATTAAATATGCAGTAATATTATTATTTTATATACTTATTGGATTATTGTTATATATACATTTAATTTTATTATTAAATCATAAATTTAGTAATAAAATTAAATGTATATATAATAATAATGTAATAAGTATATAATATAATAATTAATGTTTATTAATAAATAATTTTTTAATTTAAAAATTAAACTAGTTTATGATTTTAAATTTTTTTCCTTTTTTGACATTTTTCAATAGAAGTTGTGTTAACAAAATAACTAAGAGAATGGAACAGAAACCGAGCAGAAATTTATTCCTAATAAATTTAACCTAGCATGTCCTCATCATATCATGGAGCTTTTTTTATTAGCAACATTATTATTCAAGTCATTGTTTCAAGACACAAAGTGACTAGAAGTTTTACTTTTTAAGCAATTTCAAGCTCAATGAAAGTACTTTAATCTTGAGATTCCTATTGAAATAAAGCATTGCATGGTTGCCAAGTTTCTAGATTAACAAAAGATGGGGAACCTGTAACTCCAAAATGGTGACATTTTTTTTAATAAGCTTTGATTAAATATTGAGTTACTCAATGAAGAACCAAGTTGCCGGCCAAAAAGAGATGTCTTCAAAACTGCTCTAGAAATTGTGAGGAGTTTAAAAGTTGTTAATAAAGCCTTAATTGCAGTTTCAAGGATAAGTCAAAGATATTTTAGTTTGTTAGCAATGATTTTTTTGTGTGTGGATTTTCAATTTTTAAATTGTATTTTTTACTATTTTTGTATAAAAATATAACACCTGCAGTTCAACTTCAATTAAAAACATCATTTCCACATTATATATGTAATAGTTTAATATTTAGATGAAAGTTTGTTTTATATCTTCCACAAAATGAAAATTTTTGATAAATTTTACACAAAAAGCACACCTAATCTTCTAAAAGAATTTGTATTATTAAGGTGAATATATATATTAAAAAAGATAACCCACTATAGTTAATTGTGGCACTCTCTTATCTTAAAATAATCAAAGATATGGAAGCTCTTCATAAAAATGAGACACCAGCCATGATGACATATCTGTCAAATTACTTTATGCTGCACGCCTTGAACTAGTTATAATTATTAACTATTGCGTCAACAAATGTATTGTACCATCTGATTGGCTTTATGTAAACATCATACCCGATCTTAAAGTTGATAATCCATCTCTACCAACTGACTACTGACCAATTACAATAAAATCCGTATCATAAAAATTAGTTAAACATCTCATACAAATAGTTAAAACATATATATAAAACTACAAATTCTCGTAAAATTGTATTGTACAAGATAAATTATTGTCAAATAATTGATATAATGTAAGTACAAGCTTATTACCTTAGTTGTGATACCTACAATGCAGTTGTCCTCACCTCCACAACCAATAAAACAAAATCCAAGATGCAAGTCTTTCAAAAGTGCCTTCTAAAAGCAGCTGGTGTTAATCTTCATGATTTAACCTACCATTGTATCCTTCTGATTTGATGAACATCTCGATGCTGTAATGTCTCAACCTACTTAAAAGAAATTTAGACAAACCAAATTATCCAATCACACTTAGTCTGCATAAGAATGAACATTCACATTTCACTTTTAATTTTGACACCAGATCTGCAAAATCATCAATGTAACACATATCTACAAAAATCTATTCATTACCTACATAATGGCGGAAATAAATCTGTTGCTAACGTTATCCTTTATGTTATCTGAATGCTAATCCATTGTCAATAGATTACATCAAAATATTGTACTGTTTGTAAACTAAAATACAATATTTACTTCATTGAACAAAATTATATTAAAAAGTATTCTTATAAAATTTTGGTGCTAATACTATTTTGCATTTAAAAATTTGTTAATTATTGTGTTAATGTTGTTTTACTGCATCATATTTGAACTATAATTTCTAAATTGTTGGACTTATCCCAAAATGCTTTGCTGCTAGTCTTTTAGCATTCTTATCAAATTTTTTAATATTATTTGGCTGTATATACTTTTTGATACTTATTTGTGCTACAGAAACAATTTTTTAATAATTTAATATGGAGTTATGAAGTACTTGTTTAGAGTAAAATCTTTCAAATCATTAACATTTATATCTCTTACGTCATTTTTTAATAAAATTTTCATGATTTTTTTAGCTTACTTCGCAACCCAATAACTAATAAACCAAATTATCGAAGTTATATTATTTACAAACTGCCACAAGTTCGTATTATAGACTTCCAACGTGTCAGAATGAAGGTAGTTTAATGTTTATTTTGATTAAAAAATATATAGATTTTTAAAGGGATCCCAAAGTGCTGAGACAAGTTAAGTTCATATTAAAGAGAATGTGTAAAAAAAAAATGTTTAGACTAAATTTTTTTGATTAAAAGTAAGTAATAAACATATACAAACAAAACTTACTTAGTTTTAGTTGAAGCTCATTGTCTCCATTTTAGTGTGATTTTTAAGTATTTAAAATATACGTTGCAATCTACAGATTTTATAATTTATTTAAGTGCATTTAATTTCAAAGAGTTTCAGTATAAAAAATGATGTCATAATTGGATTTTTTTTTTTAAAGCAAATTTTTTTTTTTAATCAATTTCATTTGTTTTTGTTTTATTTGTTTTTACAAAAAATGTTTCTCATCAATTGTATGACTTTTCTATAAATTTTAAAGAAAGCTAAACATAAGTTTTTTTATAGAACTAAATAAAAAATTTTATTTTTATGTAAACTTTGTGAACTTTTTTTTAGTTTTATCTAGGCTATTTATTGCTATGATGTTTTAGTTATTCTATCAAAATGACATTTTACAAATTCTTAAATTTTTAACTAATAAATAATTTTGGTAAACGACAGCATTTATTAGAGATATTTGACAAATTTTTTAATTTTAAATTAGAGAATATTGATATTTATGTCAGTATAGGTAAAATTTATAAATTTTGATAACTTGCATATGGATATAAAGGCAATTTTGTAATATTTTGCATTTGAATTTTGATAACTAAACAGATAAAATGTTGGCAACTCCATACCAATTAGAACCTTTTTTAAAAAAAGATAAAGAAAACCTGTATAGATAAAAAAAAAAAAAAAAAAGCGCTGACAATTTTATCAGCTATGAAAATTTGAATTTTGATATTACGTAGCATCTAAATCAAATCGTTTGAATCTTGGTACTTAACAATTGTGTAAATGTAAATACTGTATAACTAAGCCTCTTTGAAAAGAAATGTCTTTGTTGCATTAATAAATAAAGGCGATAAATAACAAATAAAAATAAGTTAGCAATATTATAATGCCGGTAATAATAAATAAAAAGGCGAAAAATAAATAATAAAAAAGATAAGTAGGGGAGACCGGGGCTAGTTGGCCGCAGGGGTAAGTTGACGAACTGAGTTTATCTTCTGAGCCTTTAATCAGAAAGTGACACAGAACCTTTTTAATTGACCATTTTATCATTCACTATAGTATTGTCAGGATTCGCACATGTGCATGGGAGATATGAAGATTTATGCGCTTTTTGGACAAAAACATAACTTTTGGAACATTGCTTCCTTTTTACTTTAAAAAGAAAATAGTAAGTCTTATGAAAAAAAAATTATTGTAAAAGTTCCAGTTACAATTGGTTTACTATATCCAGTCAGACTTTTTTTCAAAGTTGCCGTTTTTCAGGATCTAAAGACTGTTTATTGAAAAAAAGGCTTTCGGGGTAAGTTGACAAAATTTTCATGGGGTTAGTTGGCTCATAGCATTTACTATGGGAAAAAAAAAATATTTTCATAAAGTTAATTTTTTTTTTTTTAATTTTTAACTATTAAAAAAATTTATTCTTACAAAAAAATTTAAAAAAATTTTTTTTTAGGTTTTTTTTTTTCACAGATAAAAAGTGGACTACTGTTTTGGCTGTTATATTCGGAATAATATTTGGTACCATCTAAAAGTAATATTAAATTTTGGGATAAAATTGTTGCCAAAATTAATAGTAAAAAAATTTCTAATAATTTTGCACTTAATAGTACATTAATAATCATTTTTATAGGTTGCGCCAACTTACCCCGTGGTATGGTAAGTTGGCGTAACTTTTTTTTTTTTTTTTTTTGAGGGCCCAGAAAGGCCCCAAAAATTTTTTTTTGTAAATGAATGCAAATTTGATAAGTTACCTAAATTCATACTCTTTAAGACTACACTTTAATAATACACTTTAAAAACCGAGCCAACTAGCTCCGGTCTTCCCTAATAAATAAATTTTAAAATAAAGCAAATAAATATTGCCACAGGTATTGCAAATTAAGTAAAAATTTTATGAAATAAAACCTAATGTACCCAATATTAAAAGGAAAACTTGTAATTGACAATTACAAGTTTTCCTTTTAATGATTTCAATTATAAAATTGAAAATGAAAATAAATGTTGTTAATTAAACTTTTATACAGTTAAATAATACAAAATAAAGTTAACAGAATCTTAATAAAAATAATAATCATTTAATAACAATAAATATAACACGAAACTGGTTTATAGCAAAATATCTGAAATATTTTATTCATATTTTTAATGTGAATTTGACAAAAATTAAAAAATAAAATTCTTTAGTAATTTATGATATAAATTTTATTTTTAATATAATAATAAGTAACAAAACAAATTCTTTAGTAATCAATAATGGAAAAAAAAAAATTCTGTCATTTGAAGAAAAAAAGAATTTCTAGATTCCTTATCGAAATTCTGCAATGGTTTCATATACTAAAACTCTTTGGAGTTAAATGCTTAAATAAATTATAAAGTCTGCAAAAGCAGCATATATTTTAAAGACTTAAAAATCATATTAATATATATGATTGGAGACGGCGAGCTTCGACTAAAACTATAAGGTTAGTTTTTCTTTGTTTTTTATTTTACATTTTTTTATTTTTTTTAGTCAAAAAAATTTAGTCCAAACACTTTTTTTAAACATTCTCTTTAATGAACACAACTTTTATCTTTGGGATCCCTTTAACTAAAAGTTTTTTGTATAAATTATCTAAACAAAGAAAATATTGCAAAAATTTGTTTGAGCCTTATTTTACTATTAACATAATATCATATGATAACATAAAATGTTCAAAATAACTGCCAAAAAATTTATTTAAATACTAATTATAATTAATATTTCCATAAAGCTAAATTTTTTAGCAGTTATTTTAAACTTCTTATGTTATTGTATCCTAATTATTATTAGGACATTATTTAGGAAAATAATAGTTATTTATTTATCACTATCCTAATAATTATTATCTTAATTATTAATTACTAATTATCATTATCCTTATTGAATTATACATTATCCTAATAAATAATAATTGTTATTATTTCCTAAAATCCTAATTGTTATTAGAGAAATTAATAACTATTAGAACAAAATAAATATTGAAAGCATTAAAGCATTAAAAATTGACTAAACTTTATGAATTTTCAAAGGAAACATTTACAATACAAAAAAAATGTACTCTAAAAAAATAAAAAATAAGGTTCAGTACTTCTATTACAACAAAACATAAACAAAGACTTTCCTGAAACTTAGTTATTAAGAAAGTTGTAAAATGAATAAATCTACCATTAACAAGTTTTATATCTTGACATATAAAATTTTGGATTAAGAACTATTTCTAAACTAGTCAAAGTCAGTCAACTGCTTCTTAAGTTGACAAAAAAATAAAAAATATTTTTTTTGAAAAACTGAAACAAGATTTTTAAATTTGTAATAACAGTATGAAACAATAACTAATCGCTTTGTACTGTGTCAAACTGCACATTTAAGAGAAAAATATGCTTAAGTAAAAACTATTTATAATAAAAACAAATTCTTTAATGTAAACAAATCTAGTAAAAATTTTTGAAATTTTTTAGGGGTGTCACATGACGGGAACATTTTTTTTGAATATCATTAAAAGCATATCAATCTCAGT
Organism: Hydra vulgaris; assembly: GCF_038396675.1. NCBI lineage: Eukaryota > Metazoa > Cnidaria > Hydrozoa > Anthoathecata > Hydridae > Hydra > Hydra vulgaris. The sequence continues at coordinate 14,639,249 of NC_088926.1, read as the reverse complement.
CTCAAAAGAAGTAAAATTTTGTAAAAGTTTCAATAAATTTATATTTATAAAAAACGCATAATGAAAAACTATTTTAAAAATATGAATAAAATTTTTTTGTTATTAATATGCAATAAAATCTAAAATAATAATTTTTATATAAAATGGTTATTATTTTCTTATATTAATTTAATTATTATATAATTTAAATACAGCTGCCATAAGAAATAAATATATATGAAAATAACCTAGTCAACTATTTCTTAAGTTGTCAATTTCTTGAGTTGTATTTAGGGAAATGTATGGTTTGGCAAGCAATTTTTAATCTGTAAGCTATTTGTGGCAAGAAATGAAACACATTTGTAACTTCAATTATGATAAACAATGATCTCGACAAGAAGAAGCCTGGATACTACCTGGTGTTTTTTGCCTTATAAACATTCTCATAATATTCCTTTATAGTTTTAGTAACATATGGCCATTGCAGGATTGAGTTTTTTTATTTCTTTTTTTTTTTTATTCTGATTCACTCCCAACAAAGCTGCAAGCAACCACTATTCAGTTGGGAGATACTACAGGGTGGCCAGGGGTCCTTAAAAACCTTGAAAACTTGGAAATGTCATGGAATTTGATAGGTCCTGGAAAAGTCCTGGAAAAACACCCTTTTTAGCAATAAAACCTGTAAATCCTTAAACTTTTTTCTGAAATAATTCAATATTTCGTTATCATGTTTTTACCTTTTACAGAAATATTATTAACATTGCGTAGATTTCTTCTGAATTTATTATGTATTTTCTGAAATGCAAAAAAAAAATTTTTAACTGTTACTGTCAGTATTATTAACATCTAGTAATTATTTAAAAAATTCAATATATGAATAATATATAATGCCTAAGGCAAAGAGCTGTCATTTTCATGCAGAATGGGTATACAACAAAAAGTATTCTTCTTGGGTAAAATCAGCACAGCCTACTATTGAGGATCTTCAATCTCTAGCTCTCGTTACCAAGGCAGAAATAATATGGAGCTTGAATGTAGAAATGTCACTTTTTTTTAAGATCATGCTTAAATATAAATGAAATGTTCAAATTAATATTCTCTGACTATAGCATCTAAGTTTGCATTAAGCAAAACAAAATGTGGTTACCTTATTAATTTTGGATTAGCACCATACTATCGAGACCAGCTTTTCTCTGATGTCAGAGCATAACCAATCTTTGTTTTGTTATATGATGAAACTATGAGTGTTATCTTCAAAAATGAACAAATGGATTTCTGAGTTGGATACTGGAATTTAAGTTCTGGTGTTATGATTAGCTAGATTTATTGACTCAATATTCACAAAATTTATTTGACAAACTTGAAGCAACAGAGGTGTTTGATCTTAGAAAACTAATTCAAGTATGAATGGATGGTCCTAATCTTAATTGGGAGGTTTTAAAAATGTTAAATAAATATAGACAGGAAAAAGAATATATATATATATATATATATATATATATATATATATATATATATATATATATATATATATATATATATATATATATATATAGATGCATACATAAATACATACATTCATACACACATAAGTTAAGATTAATTCAGCTTTAATAATTTTTTTTATTATTATGTTGAAGTTTCTGTTCAACTCGCTGGATAGAAGATGAATCTGTAGCTTCTAGAGGAATTGTTGTATGACTAAACATGATTAAAATTATAAAGTATTATGAATCAGTGTGTAAAAGCAGATATCTCAAAATGTGGCATTTTTATTGAACAGTTTAGAAAATATGTTTCAAAATTTGATGAAAATGATTCTCAAACAAAACATTTTAAAAGGAGCTGCAACAGCATTTAATTTACCAAAGATTGAAGTAGAGAAATCAAAAAAAAGATTGAAGTAGAGAAATCAAATAACCAACTCTAAGTAGACCAAATTGACATAGGCACTAAAATGCTAAGTTCTTTTCATTGTTAACCAGAGGAGAACTTAGAATTAAGGAAAAAATGTAGGCAGATTATCATAATGTTATTGCAAAATTTACAAGAAAGATGCCCATTAAAGTATTCTTTAGAGAGGAATGCTTCATCTTTGTCTCCAAATGCAATGATTTAAAACAAGGAACTATCCACTTTGAAATTCAAGGATCTTGCTGAGAGATTAAATGCATTAAAATGGCTTTCGACTGATGATGCAGATAATGCAAAACAAAAATTTGATTAATTTTTTGGTGCAGAATGTGCTTGATTTAGAGTCTTTAAAATGATAATAAATTTGAGTCCTTTAATAAATCAACTGATTCTGTTGATAAATTTCTTGATGTCTATTTGTACTAAACTCAAAAGTATTCAGCATTATGGAAAGTGCTTTCAATTTTGTTTTATCTCATGGCCAATAGGCAATAGAATGAGGATTTAGTGTTAACAAACAGTTGTTAGTAGAAAATCTACAAGAAAGATATCTTGTTTCCCAAAGAATAGTTTATGACCACATCACTTTTCATGACATTGTTATTTATCAGTATGAGCTTCCCAGTGATCTTTTAAAAAGCTGAAGGTTAGCATAAAGTAGGTAAAATTCAGATATTTCACTAAAAAAACTTTAACAATTTAAGAAAGATTAAATAGAAGTGTTTGATAAACTAATTTATCTATATATATGCAATATAAAATATTTTAAAAATTTATATATATATATATATATGCAATATAAAATATTTTAAATATATATATATATATAAAATAAATATATATATGCAATATAAAATATTTTAAATATATATATATATATATATATATATATATATATATATATATATATATATATGATAAATATATATATATATTGAATATAAAATATTTTAAAAATTTTAAAAATTTTTTAACTTATGCCATACTATATATGACTATATATTACAACATACAGTACTGTGAATATGTTTTAGACCACTTGTATAATTTAAAGCGTACTTAAGTTTAATAATATATAAGAAAAGTTGAAAAAATATATATTTTTGAATAAATAAACAAAATTGACGAGGAAGCATAAGAGATTTGTTTGTTTATTTATTAAAATGATGTGTCATAATAACTACAGACCAAGTGTTGATCTAAATAAGAAATAAAAATAAACTGGTTTAAACTGATTCGGGTTCATATTCCTTCATTTAAGTTTTTGAAAGTATAAAGTGCAGTCATAGAATCAATTTAGTACAATAATGATGGGTTTAGGTACATTTTTAAAAAAATGTTATTTTTTATGAATACAGTTGAACAAATAGTTAAAAATAATTAAACAAGGTTATTAGTTTGCATTTTTAGATAAATGTTTGTTTGCATTTTTATATGTTTAGTTTGTATTTTTAGACTAATTAAATGGGTAAAATATCTTTAACATAAAAGTTGTTGTGCCTCACAAAGAAGGTTATTCGCAGCGCCAAATTTCATCCAAAACAGGATACTCGAAGACTGCTATTACAGAAATCATTAAAAAGTTTAGAGAAACTGGCTCTCTTGAAGATAGAAAGAAAAGTGGTAGATCTCCTAAGCTAACAAAAGATGACATAGATATTTAAAAAACCCTTTCTTTAAGAAATAGAAAAAAAGCATCAACCGAGTTGTCAAAGGACATTAACACAGCAACTTAGAAAAATGTTAGCTCTTCTTGTATTTGATGACACCTACTCAAATTGGGATTAAGAGGGTGCGTTGCAATTCGAAAACCATTATTACGGTGTGGCAATAAAGAAAAATGACTTAAATATGCTAAGCAACACAACGATTGGGCCCAGGAAAATGTTTAATTGGTTTCTGTACACCGATGAGTCCAAATTCTCATTATTGGCTTCTTTTCATTCCAAAAAAAATTTTTGGAATGAAAAGAAGCCAATATGTTAAAAGTAGAATTGGAGAAGCTAAAAGTGAAGGGCCAACAAAACTTACCTCTCTTGGGTCCACGAGCGGGTTAAGGCAGCCTTGACAAAAATGTATTATATTTGTAAAGGTTTTTACTAACATTACGTAACATATTAGAACATTTAGTGTTAACAGTAACATTTTTTATAACATTGCTAACAAGCCCAAGTCTATAAACCCTACTATTAAACATGAAGGAGGCTCTTTACAAGTTTGGGGCTGTTTATCTTCATCTGGAGTAGGTGATTTGATCAAAATAGAGGGGCAACTCACTGGGAAATGTTATGTGGATATCCTAAGGTACCATGCTGTATCATCCGGAATGAGACTAATAGTTCATAATTTTATTCTG
>NC_088926.1:14615000-14630000 GCF_038396675.1 Hydra vulgaris | reverse complement strand
TTTATTTTTTCCAGCAGCAAACTCACCTTGCGCTTTTATTTGACAAGATGCGTTCTATTTTAAGATATTAATAAGGTTCAAATCTAGTTTTTTCTCAGAACATGTAATTTTACTATCTTTTTTGACGGCATTAAAATGCAGCGATCTTTCTCTTTTGAATTTTTAGACTTTCTCCCAGATCATAGAGACCTTTAGGCAGTACCAGCGAGTTTGTATTTCATCACCAAACTACTATTGACTGAGTTTTGTCGTTTAAAATGTTTTCCAATGCTTCTGTAAGACTCTCCTTGGTCATCAACTTCAATAATTTGTCCAATTTCTATGTCTGTTAGTTGTTTTCTAAAATATTAAATATGTCTGTATTAATCCTTTTTTTAGAGATTTCGTTTATATATATATTAGTGTAAATATATATATTAGTGTAAATATAAACACACTTTTTCTGTCCTAGATTTCTTACTATCAAACCCAATTTTTTTAGTTTTGCTTTATGATACATTGTATACTTAAAATCTAGAAAAAATGCTTTTTTTTTGCACCCCACTGTATATATGTGTGTGTGTGTGTGTGTGTGTGTGTGTGTGTGTGTGTGTGTGTGTGTGTGTGTGTGTGTGTATGTGTGTATATATACATATATATATATATATATATATATACATATACATATACATATACATATACATATACATATACATATACATATACATATACATATATATATATATATATATATATATATATATATATATATATATATATATATCATCCCATAATTTTTTTTTTGACAACCAAATTACATGCGGAGTGGCTAATGAGTGGCGTAGAGGTCATATTTATATGTCAAATTTTTTTATTTTGTATTTTTTCCTGTTAGAAGTGTTCACGCCACTCGTTCAAAGTTATGCACTAGACAATTTTTGACCAAAATTGCAGTTTTCAACACAACAGCGCGAATCGATTCTGATGTTGAATCCAGTTAATTTTTTCATTTATATTCTCTTCATGTGTTCCTATACCAAAAAAAACACTGTGCTTTTCGAGTTAAGAAATATATAATGCCTACCGTTCACTGATTTTGATAGAAAAATCAACATTTGTGTTATTTCAAAGTGCCTTTTTGTTGATCTATGAGAGGTGATTATCAGTCATGGTGCAATATTCATTTTTTTTACTTCTTATAGGTATTAAATGATGTTTTAAAAAAAAACTTTTATTAGAACCTAAGATCAAACAAAGCCAAACTCAAAATGGTTACCCCCAAAAGATTTGTTATAGAACTTTAAATATTTTGCTGTAAATTTAACTAGATCAAAATAAGTTGATATATTTCAGAAAATATCTACTTAGATTTTGTGTGTGTTATTTTAAGTTCTCATTGAATTTTAAGTGCTTATCACAGAGCACCGCTGGAAAATTTTTTACTAGTAAATGTCGTTTATATGACTAAACTGGCATCAATCCTCGGACCTCCGATATTAAAGTAAGAACTCTAAGTACTGCCATATAATAAATTATTTTCTTTAAGACAAATACCTCTAGAAAATACATAATTTAAATTTTATTTAAATTCATTTACAACATTTAGAGTCTACAGTACGGTAATTCAAATTATTAGAAATATAGGAAAGGTTATGAATTATTAACTCACAGCCAGTAGTGAGGGAGCAGGCGTTGTAACTGACTCCTTGTATCTATTCTTCGTCTTTTTAAATGGCTTTTTCCAAGAGTTTTTCATTTGGAGAAGGTTCTAAAGTTTTTCCTCGCTCTTCGCACGCTCTACATTATCTTGAATGAGTTTTACTGCACGTTCTGATGAGTTGTTAACAACTTTGACAGATTTTACAAAGTTTTGAAACTCATTGTATCCTGGAAATTCTTTCCAAAAAATCTGAGGGAGTCTCATCCATAGACATTTTTCAAAAGTATGACCTAGGATATCAAAAATTAACCAGGAATCTGGCGAAATATATGATTCAAGACCTGGTGGTTGGTCTATATTAAACAGAAAACTGCTATCAGAAGGGATTTTAGCTTTGGTCCTACCTGTTCTTACATTTTTAATGCCACTCCGTTGGGTTGAATAAAGAACTTTTGCCATCTTTTCCATTTCGTTGTAGTGATCTTTATTAGAACATGCGCCAGCACCACGGTTGATGGATCCAAATACCACCTATGGTTTCGCCATGATTTTAATACCACTTCTGCGGCAGGCTCATACGAATTGTAATGGCGCATCTGCCAATAGTTTTGTTGATCCTAAGAGTGTGAGTTAAAAATAATGCAATATAGATAGTAAGTAAGGTTGATAATGACACGTCTAACATCTAATGTAATAAGTGTCATTTATTTATGTCATTATTCTAAAATAATTATATTCTAAAATAGTTGGGTTTTTTTTGAAACAAATTATTCTTAAATTATGAGACTAATATATAAATATTTAGGAAATTAAGTTTTACTTCAATAGCTGCAGAATCAGAAAACTCGCAGGTCAAAAACCACGATGCCCAGAAAAGAGAAATGTAGTCAGCCATTCTGTTGATCTCTTTGACAATTTCATCACTCAGAAAAAGAACCTGTCTGATCTTAGGGAGAAGCAAATTGAACTTCATATAGTACAATGCTTTTACCATGAACCTGATGTGTGAAATAGCTCCAGTTTTGTGAATTTTATACCTAACTGTCTGATCTTCAAGGAACATAACTACAAGCTCTGCTAGTTCACAATCTTTGTGCTTCTCAAAAGTCTAAATGTATATAATTTTTCAATTTAATTAGAAACTTTTATGTTTCTTCTTTCTATTTTGCTATAAAGTTGTTTTAAAGTAATATATTTCTTTATTTTAACCTTACTTTAACTATTTCTTAACTTGTTTTTATCTATCAGGTCCTTGCAAGTTTTGAATGCCAATAAAGCCTGCTTCTCCAACCAAGTACCCTTAACATTTTGGCGATTAAATTTCAACAGCATCTTCTCATTGTTTGCATCAATACCATGCCAGTTCAGCTTTAGAGATTTAAATAGTTGATTTTCCAGTCCAACAGATTTGTTTACTGCAACTTCATTGCAAAAGTGTTTTATATGGAGCTCTCTTACATGATGGCGGCAGGCTAAATACCACTGCTTTGATACCACTGCTTCAAACACTGGCTCCTTTTAAATAGCCAGTTTTTGAAGCAGTGGTATCAAAACAAACTCCTTGGATGAACTGCCCTAGATCAAAAGAATCTAATAGATTTTGAATTGCTGTGAACTGAGCCTCACCACTGCCGCGTTCCAACCCTGGAGCGCCTAACAGATGGGACTGATTGCCATGCCTTATAAGCACACAAATTTGGTCTTTTGTCTCATCTATGCTACCCGTATAATCTTTGATAATTTTGCCATCAAAATGCGTAATGATGGGTTTGTCACTCTTCTTAACCATAGTAGTTATGTTTACTCTAAGAACACCAGCATCTTTTCTTATTATTGTATCAAAAATCTTGTGAGTTGAGCTGTGGGATAATATTACGTTTTCTATATCTCCACCAGCATTGCAAAGAAAAGAAGAGATAAGTGCTGTTGCCTGGTTAGTAGATACTCCCATCCCAATAGCAGTTCTGGCAGTTTTTGAAAAAATGTCTTTTGGTACCTTTAGAGTCATATTTTTAACTGTCTTCTTCTTTGATGCGTTACCAATCTTAAAATCATCTTCGGAACATGCATCATTAATCATTTCACTTTCAGAGGAAAATCCGGATAAATCATGGAAAATTTTTTTAACTATACCAGAGGTTTTAGAGTTATTTCTTGATGCAGATCTATTACTAACATCTACAAACCGACTGTTCAATGCTCCAATCACCATCTTTCTGCAATTTAGCTGGTCTTGTATGAAGGTTAAATCTTCAATCTTATCTGCTACCAGTCCTTAGCCTATTAGTCTTTAAACTACATTCAAGAAGCGTTATGTCTTCTCCAGCCCAAAATAGTCCTTTAAATTTAATTAGGTAAGAACAAGAAAAAGTAAACTATTTTCTTCACGATAAATTAGCTTAGTACTGGCTGTTTGACTAGAAAATGTTAAAATTTAATATTTATCCCCTACCTGTCATTGATTTCTCTAATTTATTTCTTGTCTCAAGATAACCAATTCCAATTTTTTTCTGGGATTTCTTCAATACTATGTACTTTTCTACATATTTCTTGACATGATACATCATCCTTTTGTCACTGATGACTTTGAAGCCAGTCTTTCTCCAAGGAATTAAAATTCCGGAAAGGATACAACTGACATTGCAAAATTCATTGTTTGTTATGCATTTTAATCTTATGCATTATGCATTATTATCTTATGCATTATTATCTTATGCATTATTATCTTATGCATTATTATATCTTATGCATTATGCATTATTAATGTTATGCATTTTAATCTTAAAAACATAACTTATTAAATTGTCTTTACTATATTTGACATAAAACATGAAATAACGTTCTTATTGTTCAGGGATACACCTCAGTTACTTTTGTTGTCATAGCTAGCTTTAAAACAAAATTTCATAATGTTAATCATTGTTTTATAACACTATAAGCATTTTCATAATTTGTATGAAGTTTAAAATTTTTTAAAAGTTTATTTAAAATATTATAAATGTTTAAATAACCTAATTTATTTACTATAATTATAAAATGTAACATACATTATTATGTTATGTTGTTATAATAAACTTACTTGAAATAATAGGTTTTTTAAGATTAAAAATTGTTAAGTAGCTTGATAAACAATTGTTTTCTAAACTGCGCTTTTTTTAAATATTACCAGATTTTTAAAGTACCACCTGGTAACAAATTTCTAAAGTACCACCTGGTAACAAATATGATAATAATAAAAACGCGCACAATCGGTATGGATAAAAAACCTTCCATTCTTTGTATTGACGCAATTAAATTGTTAAAGGTTTATAAATTTCTATTTGCGCTGATCATTTAATAATGCCCATAAAAACTCAAAAAATGTAAAAAAGTTAAACTTTAAACAAATGGCGCGAGTATAAATACTTATACAGAATTTAAAAAAAAAAGTTCATTAACAAACCAATACCTTGGGAACATTTTGAGACACTCCGTGAAATAAAATTCGTTCATGAGGGTCAAAATGGGATGGCCTAATATATATATATATATATATATATATATATATATATATATATATATATATATATATATATATATATATATATATATATATATGTATACATGCAGTAACGGTAGAGCACTCACCTCATAAGCGAGAAGTTGTGAGTTCAATCCATATCATGTCCCTGGTAGTACCACGCTCAACTTGTTTCTCTGCACAGCGACCTTGTTCTTCAAGGTTTGTGTTTTAGAGTTATAGAGTGGAGAGAAAGTTGTAACTTCAACTAAAGTAGCCTTCTCAAATATAGTGGCCTTGGGGAGGTGAATTAAAATAAAAAGTAAGTAAATTAACTTTAAATTTTTATTTTTGTGACTTGCAGGTGGGTTCTTCAAATATATTGTACAACTAAAATTTTAAAATGCCAACCTAAATCTAAACAGATTTTTCAGAAAAATAAAAGAAAAAGCAATGAGTAATGAAAAAAATTAAGTAAATTTTTTAAGCTAAATATGCATTTATTGATATATGTGTAAGTGTGTGTACATTAATCATTTAGGGATTTGCAGTACTTAAAAATCTAAGACTATAATGAAAATTCCAAACCAATTGGAATTATTCATTTTTCTAGCATTTTCAACAACTGTATACTTTAGTGGAAACTTTATTCTGAAATTCTATTGTAAAATCACATAATATTTATTTTATGCATCTTAACTTGACCTTTAAATGCGGGCACACAAATATAACCACCTACCCCCATCATCTCTCTGAAATCTGACATTTCTTAGGGAGAAAACAAATAAAGAAATCACATTTACAAAAATTGCTTATAAATAACTTATTAGGTGGTGTAGTGTGACAGACAACTGTTTCCCATTACCACTTTTAATGTTGTACCTTTAAGGAAAAGTTAGTAAAGGTGATAAAAATTTTGCCCCAATCATTAAATGTTTTTTCATTTATTCTCTTAATTTGCGTCACATAGAATCAATCCTTTCCTAATCTACTTTTGATTAGTATGAAAAAATGATGTGTTTATGTTTTATGTGTACTATTGTTTATTACTGTATTATTTTCATAAAACAGTAATAAACATATGGTACCAGACTCACAGTGGTATGAAATGCTTGAAAATGCAAAATAATTCAAAAATGATAATTTTTATAGACAAGCTCAATTTTTATAACTTTATAGTTTTCAAACTTTCAAGAAAGTATACTTGGAATAATTTCTTTCTAGTGCACTGAATTATTACATTTCGTCCCATTAAAGCAGCCAGAGTAGAAATCAAACTATAGAAACTAAAAAATATCAAAGTATTTTTACTGTTTAAGGCTAAATTTTTTAATATATTAATTTCGGTTTTATAAATTTGGAGATAATTTGCAGCAAGATTTTTTTAAAAAGAAGCTCAATGTAAAGGGATTAACTTGAAAGTTACAGAGAGTAAAGAATGCCAGATCATTTTCAAAATTGACCAAATTTAAAAAAAAAAACTTAAAAAATTGGTAATCCTGAATAAACAATCATAATTGGTAAAGCTAAAGTTAACCATCTAGCTTGGTACATGATAAGTTTTTTCATTGAATATTTTTGGGAAACAAGACCTTTAATTATTCCAATACAGTATTCATAAAAGCTTACACTGGTCTGTACTTAGATCAGATAAAACAGCAGGATTTACATAGGAGTCACTCTCTGAATGAATTTGAAAAAATTTGTAACTGGTAAATTGCTTTTTGATGCTTTTTGACCAATAGAGTCCTAACATCTCTTTGAATCGCAATGTTTACCGTCTATTTCTGCTATGACGTGGCAAAGTGATAACTCATTTTGATAAAGTGTACATCCTATTAAATGAATTCCACGATTTAAAACCTTATCTAAAGAGATTGCTAATCCACACCAGTATTAGCAGAAGTGTTATCAAGTATAATGGCTTCCAAACTTCTAATGCTATTGTATTTTTCGAGTACTTCAAGTAACTGAGCCACCATTGTAATTCCTACTCCATTTTTTATTTCTATATCATTTAAATAAATTTTTGAAAAAGGTTTACTTTTTGCAGTAAAAGATAGGTGATGTTTATCCTTTACTGTTCTAGTAATAATAGGTTCAGCTAAGTTATACCAATATATGAGCAAATGTATTTTTGTCTTTTTTTCTATATATTCCAATGACTTTCAAGTGGAAAACATTTGAACATTTTTTTATTACTAATTATAGATGAAATATGCTTTTTTGTATTAAATATCTTTTTTTTTAGTGATAACTTGAGATCTATCGTTTTGAATTATTATTTAATAGTCTATATCTAAGCAACTTTTGCTTTCTCTTACTTATCTAAGTGGCCTATCTGCCAGTTTCCAAATGGCTCTTGCTTAGCTTTTTGGTCTTTTAAACACTCTCTTACTAAAATTTGAACCTTTAATTTAAAAAAGAATCTTAATGATTTAGAGAAAATTTTTAAATTTTTAACAAGTATAAAATTAAAATATAATATCACAAAGAAGAAAAAAAAAACTGTTTGCTTTCTTCACAAAGACAAACATAGTGCTTGTCGGAACAACCCTTGCAATAAACATATGTAAAGGGTAATATATAATAAATATTTGATGACATAACAACATTAAAACTTTGCAAAAACTGCTGTAAAAGTTGTTATCAGTTTAGTGACAAATTTTCATCATATTTGTTCATAAATATTCTAGATTTTTAAATGTGTATTTTTAACTTCAAAAGATATATAAAATAACTTTAAAAGGTTTTTTTCCAACCAAGAAACACTAATTTTATGTATTGAAGCTTTAGATCTTGCTGCTGAACTTTTTGAAATGCTCTGTATATCTTATTTCTTAGAGGTTTCTCATTTATAAGTGGAAGATTTGAATTAATGTTAAGTTATTTCATAACTCATTTATAAGTGGAAGATTTGAATTAATGTTAAGTTATTTCATAACTCATTTATAAGTGGAAGATTTGAATTAATGTTAAGTTATTTCATAACTCATTTATAAGTGGAAGATTTGAATGTTTTGCCGAAGTTTTCTCAGTTATAAAGGCTTTTTTGATCTTATAACAAGTAGTTATCGATCTTATAACAAATAGTTATAGTTATATAAATAAAAATCTGTTTATATGAGAGGAAGTCACTAACCGGTAGATGCAATATTATGTGTACTTTTTTTTTGTGTTGCCCAGATCCATATTTGCATTCATATTCAAAATTTAAGATAAGTCTGAAAACAGATATTTAATAAATAATTTGTTAAAATCCAGTATCTTAATATTTTATCCACGTTAGATTTAAACAATATTGTATATTATAATATACAACGCAATATCTTAAAACATTGCAAAACTCTTTTACAAAAATTAAAAATCATTAAATAACGGAAACCCAATTAAAAATGGCACTTTTGTTATTAATTTATTAATTTTTTGATGTAAAATGAAGTTTTATGTGCCGTTTTGTTTTTGCAATATTTAAATTGACACATAAAGCAAATAAAGTAAAGCTTTTGGAAAAAAAGAAAAAAGTTTTGAAATTTTTTAAATTTATTATGTTTTTGTATATAAAAAAACATTTCCGAAAATGAGCCGAATGTTGACTTATACTTGGTAGTGGCTTAGTGTGCATATATTGGTTATATGTGCATCTAAATAATGTAAATTGTAATCTAAAAAACTTGAATGATGTAAAATATATAAAAAATTCAACTTATTTGTGTATTTTATTATTAATATTTATAAGAAAACTTTTTATTTTAGGTGGCAATTAGCAATGCAACTACACTTGAAGAAGTTAGAAAGTTAGAATTGTTATTACAGCAAGGTTATGTACCTGGAAAATCAATTGTTATTGATAGTAGTGAAGAATTAGGTTATGGTGAAATTAATGAAGTTGAAATGGACGAATAAATATTATAGTAGACTCATTTTAAAAGATTGTATGACTGTTGTATTAAACTTTTATATTTTACACACATCTTTAGACTCATATTTTGAACATAATTTCATTTATTATTATTAACTAGTTTCTCTTTTCCACACTTTTTAAACATTTTATTCTGTATTAAAAATATCAAAGTAATTAAAAAAGAAATTTTTATATGCTAGCGGTGATGTATTGTCACATAAAGCTTTTTTGAAATTTATTTTCTTTATTTTTATTTTGTTATTGACCTACCGTCTATGCTTATTTATATAATAAATTTAACAATAGAAAAGATATGCTTACACAAAGTGAACGTGTTGTTGAAGCTGTTCTTTCAATTGTTAAAAATCGACATTCACTTGGATCTTCAATTGAAAATCTTGATGTTCCTGTTTTATTTCCAAAGCATCAATCTCGTTTTATTGCATTTACTTATGGTGTTACTGCAGTTACTTTAATTTATGGTGTGTTTTTTATGAACTTTGGTAGTCATAAACATTGTTTTTCTACTATTCGTGAACAAGCATCGAGAGCAATATCTTCTTTTACAAATGTGCAACCTGATGAACAAATAATTATTGAGCAAAGAGTCAAAGAAATAGAATCACAAATTAAACAAGTTTCAGGTTATAGAGATAAAAAATGATTTTACTCAAATTTGTTTTCAATAAAATAATATTTGATTTTTTTTTTAATTATCATTTTCTTTTTCTTTTTTTTTTTGATATCAATAATTTTACAAACAATAGGGGATTCCGGATTGTAACAAAATTTACTAAGTGTATTTCTGACAACTTTGAATTTTTTTTTTTAAACAAATTTTGTGGTAAACTTGGCTTTAGTAAGGTGTGGTAGTTGACCTTAACTACCACAACATTGATGACAACAATAGTATATAGATTATTATATATAGATAATAATTTAACTAATTCTGAAATAATTAAAAGAAAATGAAAATTATGTTGAAAACAATAACAGTGAACGAAGCAAGACACACCACAAAGCAATAAAATAATGTAGTGTTTGTAAGTAATACATCATTTATATTAGCAGAACCATTAGAAGTATTAATAAAGTATCATGGATTAAGTGATAAAGAATTTCTTTTTTCGAAAATGAAACATCAAAGGCAAACTTTTGTCAAAAGCTAAATAATAATATTATTTGATCTAATATTAATGTTACAGATCATTTTATGTTAACTATAAAAATTTAAGCTTTTTGATTTCCTTTATTTAATTTTTTTTTAAAATACTTTTTATAGTTATTAATTTTATAAATTAAAAAAAAAGATATTATAATGGAAATATTTAGAATTAAAAAATAAAAACTGCACTGTTGAAACTAGTCCCGGTCTCCCCTATTATAAATTCTGCAAAAATAAAAACAAAAAGTTTATCACATGTATTTTATAATATTTTAAGATTTGTGCATATAGCTGTTAGTTAAAGATGTTGTGTTTTTTTTTTAACTATAGTATTTAACCTCTGCATTCGTAGTTTTTAGATTTTTTGGACCTATTATATAGTTGTTTCGTTTTTACTTAATGTATTCATATGCGTTTTAATTTGTTTTGCTTTATTTATATATTACCGTCTTTTGATCATTCTAAAATTCTATATTTTCCATCTTTTGGTCATGCTAAAGATCTAGCTAATTGTCATGATATAAAAAAGTCATGAAAACAAAGTTATAAAAAAAGTTGATTGAACAAAAAGCAATGGTTTTATAGATGTGTTTATTTAAAATACTGCAGATAACCTGATAAACTTTGTGATTTAACACAAATTAATAACTTTTTTAGATATATTTCAGTAAATTAATATATAATAAATATTATTTAGGAGATTAAAACATAAATATATTGAAGTAAGTTAAAACTTAAATATATTGTAATATATTAACTTATATAGTAATAAATTATATTATAAAAAGCTAAAGCTCATATATATTTTAGTAGATTAAAACAACAATATATTTTGGTAAGTTAAAATTTTAATACGTAATATAAAAAAAATATTTTTATTATGTTATGTCCAATATAATAAAAAAATATTTTATTATGTTATGTACAACATAATAAAAAGTTTTTATATTATTTAATAAAATATAAAAAAAGTTTTAAATTTATTTTATAATTATTTTTTTCTGATGAAATTATTATTTATTATGGTTTAAAGTTAATAATAATATTGAGTTTAATTCTTTTATTATTAAAAAAAATAAAGTTGTATTTATCAAAAGCATGCCAATTCAACATTCTAAAAGATTGAAGGGACCACAAGAAACTCTACCATTAACGTCTCTTTCTTGCAAAATTACTACTTCAGCTAAATCATGTTCCCAACGACAGGATGGACGCGGAGAAAATGAAATAAGACCGATGTATCTTAAAGCTGGTAAGCTGAACTTTTAGATCTTTTTTATAAAAAATAATGTTAAATTGAGCTCATTGTTAATGCAGATATTGTTCAGTTTACTACGTAAAATTTAAACACTGATTTGTGATTCATATAGCAGATTTTTCCGGATTTTTTAAATATGACCTAGATGATCTATATATTAGTATAATATTTTTAACTATTGGTCATTAACAAGTTTTTTTTCCACTATTCGTTATAAACAAATAATTATGATTTTCCATTATTAGCCATGAACAAAGTTAAAATTAATTTAGAAACCACTACAAACGTGTCATTTTGTAATTTGTCGTGTTGATTAAGTTTAAAAAATTTCTATATTAACAAGTTGAAGTTTATTACTCTAATTGGAGAGAAATAAAGAATAAAAATGTTTAAATTTTTAAAATTATTTTTCAAATTTAAAACAACTTTAAGACTAATATTAAATTTAAAAAAGTTTTTCCTTATTTACTCATAGGTACCATCCATCAAGCTAATGGTTCTTCTTACGTAGAAACATGTGACACTAAGTTAATATGCGCCGTTTATGGACCCCGTGATAATCCAAAGCGTCATCAGTTTAGTTCAAAAGGAAATATATTTTGTGAAGTAACTTTTGCTCCGTTTTCGTGGCACGAAAGAGTTTCCAATCAAGATTCACTTAGTAGGGAATACTCGTCTGCTATTGTTCAAGCTTTTGAATCTGCTGTTTGTCTTGAATCTTATCCAAAGGCGCAAATTGATATTTATATTAACATTTTAGAGTATAGTGGAAATTGTTTAAGCTATGCATTTATAGCAGCATCAATAGCTCTAGCTGATGCCGGCATCGAAATGCTAGATTTAGTCACGTCTTGCGAAACCGCTTTTTCTAACGAAACATCGATTCAACGCGTGTGTGTTGATCCAAGTAGCGAAGAAATTTCACATAGTAAAGGACGCGTAGTAATTGCCTATATGCCTTCATTAAATAAGATATCTTATTTATCAATGCAAGGCGAAGAAACAATTGATGACTCAATGCAAAACGTGATCATCTGTATTGAGGGGTGTTTACGTATTTATAAATATATGAAAGAATGTATTATGAATTGGACGTAATAACTCAATAAAAATTATTTTTCGGATTTAGCACTAGTTTCTTCATATAAAATATATTTTTACATATACATATTATTTATATAAATACTTTATATACCTTTAAATTTTGACTTACTTTGGCATATATATATACATACATATGTTATCATTACTTTAAATATTTTTTATTAATTCTAAAAATACATGATTAAATAATTAAAGGTTTAAAATTATAAAATAAGATTTTAACTGTATCTGTCATGTTTGAGTGCAGTAATAAGTTCTACTGCTTCCAAGTGATGGTAAAGATATCTCAACGTAATTTTAAGTTTCCAACTTTTGTTTTGATTTCTTTGCGCCGTTTTTTTTTTATTGACTTATTGTTTAGGTATTTTACGAAATAAACTCAATAATAGTTCCATAATTATATCCTAAAATTATTATTGCATACAATTTTTTAATTATACATTTAAAAAATGTCAGTTCAGCGCCAAGCAAATCTGTCACTAACCGATTAGGCGATCGATTCATCAACGGCGATTTGAATTTTTTTAAATTTTGAGTTTTTTAAAAAAATATTTGAAAATTCTGTACAAAAAGAACTAAATGGCTTTTAGCGGAAGAAGGAAAAACCGTTGCAGAGGATTCTCTCAATTTGGCTTAAATGTTTGATGAGTGGAAGCGCTTTAAGTCGTTCCACGCACGATTTTTTGATAGCATTTTAAGCATTTTAGCAATATCGTTTAAAATGTTATCAAAAAATCGACGACAAATCTACATTGAATGAGTGAAAAAATAGAATCTAAAGTTAATAATAAAACTTGATATTAGGCCCGGATCCCTGCATATAAAGGGGCATATAGTAAGAAAAAATATAACCTGGTGAGTATATTTTATAATAATTTTACTTTTTTTTTAGATGTAATATAATCTAATACTCTTTAACTAAACCATGTATAGCACTTAGGTGCAATATTAAATATGTAAATAATGTTACTCATATGATCAAAGCGCTCAAGTCGGAAATCATAATGCCCCATTGCATGGGGTACGTTGATCTTTTGTAGGGCTGTTGTAAAGTATGTAAATACTTACATGCTACTTAGCATGTTCGTAAAAATTTTTATTAAAATATTGATGTATACTTTAAGACATATTGTTCTAATTTAGTTATGTAATTAATAAGTTTTTATATCTATACCGAGTTGTTCTGAGTTTACAAAATACTGCTACGCTCAATAATGTGCTCCCATCTTCCCTACTGCTCTTTGAACTATTTTTTTTCAGAGAGATTGGCTTATGCCAGTCTTACACCATCCACTTGAAAAACATTTTGTTTCTTCGCTGCTTTTTCAAGATTTAGATGACAACTTCAGAACTGGATTCTGTATACAATGCTGTCAACGTGACTGGTAACGTTAACTAACGTATACAGAGGCATGAACAAAGCAAACAGCTCAAAATTAAATAAATTAAAGAAACTTTTTTTCAAAATCTTTTTTATTATATCAATCATATATATTTCTGCATATAGATTTTACATTCATGGTTATTGACAATTAGTTAAAAAACTAATGTGAAGTAAACATGCTAAATTATATAATAATATAATGATTAGTTAAAAAACATTAAATGATTTATTAAATACAAATTAGACATACTCCAAAAAACAAAACAAAAATTAAAATACAGCAGGTTAATGCAAGTTAAGTATATCTAATTATAATAATCAACATTTAGCTAGCAAAAAACACAAGATAATAGTATTATTAAAATGAATATAACACAAATTGGAAAAAAATAAATAAAAATACAATACAAACAAGAAACATTTTGCCAACAAACAAAAAAACAACGGCATAAAAAAGTAAATGAAACTCACACATTAAAAAATAATTTAAAAATTTGATCGCTGTATCCAATTCTTTCTTCGTTAGTTAGTTCGAAGTTTATTTGTTTGCGTAAGAACTTTGTTATTATAATTCGATTTCTTTTTTTTATTATTATTATTATTTCTTTTATTTTCCTTTTTTTTCTTCCTCTCTTCTTTTTGGTTTCTATACTTCTCCTTTATCTATTGTTTTTTTTCTACTTATTCGTTTTTTATTTTTCTATGATCTATTTCTATCATATTTTTTTTTAAATTTTCATTCAAACATCTTTTTTTTAAAATATAAAATATGCCTTTATAAAAAAGCTTCCGCCATCGTGGAAATCATTGCATTTGATTGTAATATTTTATTTAAACTGTAGTCATTTACATTATGGTGAGTAAACTATAAATGAGTTTAATTGATGAGATATGGAAATAAAAATTTTTAACAGTTAAAAGAAATTTTGTGAATATTTAAATTTGTTATTTTGCTTTTCCAGGGGAGGAAGGGAGCAATTGCCCCCCCCCTTGCCCTCGCCCTTGCTTGCCGGCGCCCATGAGAACAACTTAGATTTTTTTTCTCTT
>NC_088926.1:14577500-14610000 GCF_038396675.1 Hydra vulgaris | reverse complement strand
CCTGCAGTTTCTAATGTCATTCGAAAGTATTATAATATTGGGATTATGCAAGTTAATTTACTTGCCATTGTATTTGGATTTGCTATTGTAATTCTATCTGTTCCATTTGGATTTCTTCTTGATAATTATGGACTCTCTTTAGTACTTCGAATTGCTGGCTTCCTTAATGCTGTTGGAGCAACTGTTCGTTATTTTGGTGCCGAACAATCTAATGGATACATTTTTTTGTTACTTGGAAACATTTTCACTGCAATGTCGGTATCAGGTTTCTTATTTTTGCCAGGCAAAATTGCAGCATCATGGTTTGGTCAAAATGAAATGGGAAAAACAATTGCTATATGTATTGGTTTTGATGCTTTAGGAACAGGCTTAGGATATCTGCATGCAACAAGAATGATAATGAGCAGTCCCCATGCTACGGAGATTGAATCTAATATTAAAAGTTTTTTGATGTCTCAATTGATTCCTGCAGGTCTTGTTTTTATTTTCATTCTTGTTTTTGTTCGAAAACAGCCTAAGACACCACCAAATATAATGGAATATGAATATTTAAATCAAATAAGCAGGTATAAATACCTAAAAAGACAAAAGCAGTTGTGCAAGTTTATAGAGCAAGCATCTGAAACTGATGATAGTCATTCAAAAAGTATAACTGGAAGTTTTGATGATCTTTCATTGAATGAATACCTTGATTCTGTAATAACATTAAAATCTTCAATTATTGAATTGCTTAGAAATTTTGATTTTCATTTAATCATTCATATGCAAGGAATTGCTGCATCGGTTGAAGGAATTTTTCAAATGTTGCTTAATGAAATGCTGACTAGTTTGTACCCAGGTAAAGAAAAAAGTATTGGCATAGTTGGATTTGCTTCTATTTTTTTAGGATTTGCTAGTAATATTATAGTTGGGTTGGTTGTTGATCGAACAGGATCATGCAAAAAGATTTCATTTGTAATATTTTTTCTTACACTACTAAGTTCAATTTCTTGGTATCTACTTATGGAGTTCTTGCATTGTTTTATTGCTAAATCAGTAATGTTTTGTATTTTAATATCCATTTTGTCATCCTATCATACCATTGCTTTTACCCACAGTGCTCAACTATCAATTCCACTGTCACCATCAGCTATAGGTGTTATGTTAGTATTAACATCACAAATTTATGACACAATTTCAATGCTGGTGGCTACTGAAATTCTTGCACGTTTCGGATCGGAAGGAGTAAACTTGTTTGCAGTTGTTTTATGTTTTATTGGTGTTTTCTTGTCTTTATTTATTAAAAAAAAGAAAGTAATATTAGGTACTGCAGTTTAACTGCATAAAAACTGTTAATGGTCTATGTTGCTGTCTATATAATTCTTTAAATATATTCAAGTAATAAAATCCAAAATTATGCTATAAGAATTTGAAATCCAAATAATAGTTTAAATAATGTAAGAATGATTTCTGAAAATTGTTTTTTATGTATTTTGTAAGTTAATTTTTTTATTTGATGTTTGTTTATATTTATTATGATGTTGAAAGAGTATCTTTCTGTGCATCACTGTCTAATAATTTATTTCTATTTATATATAATTTCAATAAAAGATTTTTAATCAAAGATTTAAGAATTTGGAGCTACAGAATTTTTTTTGTTTTTTGTTTATTATATAGCCGTTTTTTAGTTATTATATCTATTCTGATCTTAGAAGAGAGTAGCGTATGTATGTATATTTATATGTATAAGTATATATATATATATATATATATATATATATATATATATATATATATATATATATATATATATATATATATATATATTGCACAGTTTTTAACTTTTTTTTGTTCTTTTATTATTTAGCTTTTTTTTAAATTTATGTTATATTTATAATGATGTTAGAAAAGAATATCTCTAATGTCACTCTAGTATATTACCTATGTGTACAATTTTATATCTAATATATAATAAATTAAACACCTATGTGTACAATCTTATATCTAAAATATAATAAATTAAACACCTATGTGTACAATGTTATATCTGATATATAATAAATTAGACACCTATGTGTACTAATGTTATCTAATATATAAATAAATTCATGATTTAAAAAAAAAACTTGTCAGCTAAATAAAGTGATTATTACCTCAAAACCCTATTTTTGTGGGATTTGTAATCGCACTTAGATTGTACTATACTATTGTTTTTTTGACCACCCTAGATCATCTGCTAATTTTCAATTTATAAATAAATACCCAGTTTTTTGCTTCAAAAAATAACTCAATCGTCCGGAAATCTTGGAGTCCCGGTCTCGCAATACCGAGAAAGTGAATGTGGAAAATATTAAAACTGAGATTACCGTAAAATATTGAAAACCAATTTTTTTTCTTTTTTTTTTTGAATAAGAGAAAAGTCGTAACGTTTTTTGATTAAATGAGAGTCCTCGGCAATTGTAGCATATATTTTTACGTATTTCTCTCAGAGAAATACACGAAAAAGAAAAAGCTCTAACTTTGAATGGTTTAAATATTTTACAGTAATCTCGGTTTTTATACTGTTAAGAATCATTTAAGTTGCAATTGCAGTGTAACGTTTTCGCTCATAAATGATTCTGTTAATAATGCTATTTGTCACGTGAAAAGGTGTTAAGATAAGTTAAAATAACAAACGTACTGTAATAAACTAAAAAAAGATTAATTAATCTACGACATTTGGCATAGCAATTGCAACTTAATTATGATTTTCAAAATGAACAGATTCAAATATTGAAATGGAAAAGGAAAATGGCAAAATTACTGTCTAGTTAAGAAAAAAAACAAGTTTCACGTTGAATGCATCTTGTGTTCTGAGAGTGCAAGAACACGTTCATCAAAAGAACAGATTACAATAGAAAATTTCAACCAAAATATTTCATTTGTCGTCATCTTTTATTCAGTCAAAACTGTATGTGTGTGTGTATATATATATATATATATATATATATATATATATATATATATATATTATTGTAATACACCTCCGATCGGAAAAAACGCATAGAAATATTTAGGTCTGGATCCAAATTGTGTGGGTAAAATAAAAATAATTTTTTACGTACAAAGGATTTTTAAGCAAACATTGAGCTTTCCTTTTGTTTAGATCATTTATCCTAAGATAAACTCATAATGGATTTAGATTTAATTTAATAAAATGAAAGTTTATGAGTTAAAGCAGTATTTAAGACTTCGAAATTTGCGTGTTTCTGGAACAATGAGGGAATTGGTTGCTCGTGTATTTTCTGCAATGGAAAACTTTATTGAGCCTGTATTAACTGCTACCCTGGCAGTCAAAGAACTTAAAGATAAATATCAAAAAAAACTTTTAATTAACAATGTTAAATGCAGTGATCCGTTTATCTTATTAGATGGTTGGTTACCTGAAGAGGACAGTATTAAACAATGGCCAATGGTTTTGTATCCAGATATTTTTAACTATTTGATGTTTAATCTGAATTAGGCAGCAATGACTTAAATGATTATAAAAATTCGGAAACTTTTAATTTTTGTAAAACAGGCTGGCTTTAAAATCTCTCATATCACTGTGTTAGTGAGGAAAGTCCATTTTGTGCAATAAAAGGTGAACGCAGACATTCACAACGTATTAATAACACAAGCCATAAACTGTGGTTGATTATAGAAAAAGAAAATGCAAAAATCTGATCTTGTCACTGTACGTGTATGGCAGGAATGAGCCAAACATGTAACCATTTTGCTGCAGCAATGTGTAGAATTGAAGTTTTATAACAGCTTCAAAAAGTTATAATTTTTGGACAAAAATGAACAAATAAAATAAAATTGATTTGAGCAGTTGACCAAAGGATAAAATAAAAACAAACACTGGTATGAGAATAAAAAAGGTTTTATAACAGCTTCAAAAAGTTATGATGTTTGGACAAAGATGAACAAATTAAATAAAATTGATGAAAAAAATAGAAATGAAATTGATATATGTGGGAGTTAAATCAACGTATATCTGGCATGTCATTTGTTAATTCAAACATACCTGCAATAAAGAATGGCAGGGAAACGGAGCAGAATGCTGTTAACTGTTTTTATGAAATTTTAAAAATCAATCATAAAGGTGCAGCAATGCATGATTGTGGGTTATTTTTAGATAGAGATATTCCCTTCATTGGCGGTAGTCCTGATTGTATTGTTACTTGTTTGTGTTTTTCAATAAATTACTTGTCCCCACTTGATCCGAGCGTAAAACTTCCATATTTGATTATAAATGATGTTGGTATTTCTTTAAACAAAAATCATGCATATTATATGCAATGCCTTGTACAAATGGCTGTTACAAGGTACAATCACTCATATTTTATGGTGTGGACACCTCATGGAAATTTTATTTGAACATACAAAATTTGACAATACCAAATGAGAAGAAATTAAGTGTAAATTTATAGATTATTACTATAAATGTTATTTGAGCACAATTTTTATTCCACACTAAGCTTTGTTGAATAACTAGAAATTGGATTAAACTTGTTACGAAAACTGCCTTCAAGTGGTTATTCATTTTATAATCAACCACACTTTATGGCTTGTGTCATTAATACGTTGTGAATGTCTGAAAGTGAGAATGGTTGGGAAAACCATTGGCCATTGTTTAATACTGTCCTCTTGAGGTAATCAACCATCTAATAAGATAACTGATCACTGTATTTAACATTGTTAGTTAAAATATTTTTTGATATTTATCATTAAGTTCTTATTCTGCCTCAGTAGCATTTAGTACAAGCTTAATAAAGATTTCCACTGTGACAATATATAGCAGTTTAATTTTTATTTGACAAAGAAAAAAAAATATGGCTACATTTCTAGAAATTTCTGTTTTTTCTATTCAAATTCTGATTCTAGCTGCCTTAGCTCCCTTAATTTGCGTTTTAACCCCCCCTCCCCCCACTTTAAAAGTGACAACTATGTTAAAATTATATGGCTGTTCCTTTTTTTTATATTACCGAAATCCCGGCATTGTCCTATTGGACAATCCCAGCATTTCGAGAACGAACGTGCGGGGCAGTTAACGCCCCTTTTTGTAGTAATCATCCTCTCCTCTTCTACCATTTGTCTTCTGTATCGAGTAAATTTTGTTTTTTGATAAAGATCAAGCAATATATTTATTTGCTACTATAAAGTGCCCCTTTTTTTGGAAATAAAATGATCCTCCCTCCCATTCTCCACTAAAATATTTCACGATACGGGCCTCTGTGTTTCGTGAGTTATAACTGTTTAAAGTGGGAAACATGGCATAATAAAAAAATATTTCCCCTGTGGACTAGTAAACATGATATATCGTTAGGAAAGTAATTCAACACGAAGTAAATTTTTTCTTAGCTCGTTACGAATAATTATTAGTGCTGGATCAGAAAGGGGCTAGGGTAGCGAAACTTGTTGCTCTTAAGTTTAGGCCAGCGAGGCCAAGTTTTTAGGCCTGTTTTGTTCCCAAGCTTCAATCATGGCAGTTTTTTGTAAAGTATCTTTATTTGACACTTTAATGACATTTTCATACACTCTCCCCTCCCTTACATGATTTTAATATTATTAAAACTTGAAGCATTAGTAATTTTTATTTCTAGAAATAATTTAACATTATTAATTTATTTAGAATTAATTTTGTGCTGTTTTTCCATTTACGCTCGCAAACGTGATCACTATTTTTTTGTGCTGTTCAACTTTTATAACCTAAGCAGGCCATGAACGTGGGCGGCGATCACCTTTTACTAATTGGCAAGTGAACGTGAAATGCCACCTCATTTTTTTGAGTTTGCGTACATACACTTGTTGAACATCACCCATCCACCACCCACGTACGCGAATTACTCTACTTGAGACACCTCCCCCTACCTCCTTGCCGCGTACGTAATATATGTACAACCCTAAACATGATTGTTCTAAATACCTCTAAAATGGTCACTGAGGAGGTCATGACCACTTAACTAACTTATAAACACCTTAAATTATAAAATAAAACGGTGGTTTATCTAATAAAAACGCGGACGTGCGTAATAAAAATAAACAAAATTTAAGATTTTAGCAACTAAACAAAATCCGTTACTACCAGTGTTAAGCCTGCTCTAAAATGGTAGAGGAAGTAGAGTTCTTCCTGGTCTTGTGTTTTTATCCCCTAGACTTGCTGGGGGTAAAAACGCAAACCAAACTAATTAGCCTTTTTTTTTCGGAAAAATACAAATACAAGAATGTAATGTTCATGAAGGTTTGAAAGAGATCAATGCAAATGTAATCTTCCATTCAATCTTCACTGTTTTCCAAGTTCTTTAAGAAATTCTAAAGAAAGAAAAAAACGGAAAGTTTTATTAAAAAGGGAAGGCAAAAATAAGAAAAAATGGAATCCATACGACAGTGATTGTGTATGTTGGATCGATTTTGTGGATGGAATATCATTGCTAACATAAAGCCAAGAAGGATTTATGGATACCATTGCTAATATGAAGCCAAGAAGGAGTTTAAATAAACTTTGTACAAAATTAGAACCTGTACAACAACGATACTCTACGCTGGAAAGAGATTGTTTAGCTATAGTGTACGCCTGCGAACACAATAGGACATACCTGTTTGGACACCCTTTTAAAATGTACAGAGATCACGAAGCTATTGTGAAGGTTTTAAATAACCCAAATGCTACAGTACCACTTCGCATTGAGCGTATTACTTTACGATTACAGGGATATTCTTTTGATTTACACTACGTCCAAGGAAAACATAATATATCAGATTATCCAAGTCGACACCCGGTAGACCCTTGTGACAACTAAAAGCTGGAAAAATATGTCAACTTTACTGCTGAATACAGATGTCCTAAAGCCATTTCACGACTAGATATTCAAAGAGAAACCAAAGCCGATCCTATTCTACGAATACTTACAGAGTTAGTTGCCACTAATACCTGGCATAAACTAACACATCCGAATTGTCCTCCAGAAATAAGAAAGTTTCAAAAAGAGTTACTTGCTTACCGTAAGATTAGCCAAAAACTTACAGTAAATCAAACATCAGACATTATCATAAAAGCAAATCGAACTATCATTCCACGATCACTAGAGATTACGGTTATACAACTGGCGCATAATAATCACATGGGACTATTATGCGCCAGTTGTATAATCGAGAAAACCAAAGCACTACTTAGACAGAAAGTTTACTTTCCTAACCTAGACACTAAAGTAGAACAATATGTAAAACAATGTGCAGTTTGTCAAGCACTTGGTAAACAAAATCCACCAGCCGAACGATTAATCAGACCAACACCATGCTTGTGAGCTAACTTGCCGCTTTGGCCGCAAGCTAAACTCATCATTCATGAAACCACTGATGAAAACAATACGAGCAGCACACATTGAACAAAGAGACTGGAAAAAGCAGTTATACAACTTCCTGTTCTCCTACCATACCACTCCCCATTGCACAACTCGGATACCAGCATCTACACACATGTTCAATCGCCTTACAGGTTTCACAATACCCTCATTTCAGTCAAGGGTTGATACAAAAATTAATGATCAAGCCAAGAGGAGAAAAGAAAATGCTAAGTTATACAGAAAGAATTACCACGATTCATAATACCACGCAAAAAATCCAAATTTAAATGTTAGAGATACAGTGCGGATAAAACAAAAAAGATATAACAAAACTACGGCACCGTTTGAGTTTAAACCCTACACAATTACGGCAAAGAACGGTACAATGATTACTGCCAAATCTCCCGTTGATAACTCGAAAAAAACTCGAAATGCTTCACACATGAAGAAAATACCAATGGACATACAATTCAATCCGACACCAATTAAAGAAGAGGGAGACGAGGAATACTCTCAGAACGAATCAGTTTCACCAGAATAGGAAATAATAACTACTATGCCGATGCAACAAAGCCATTATCAAGAACCGAATCCGAAAACATATCCAAACAGAGAAAGACGTCCAATAGAATTATGGAGGAAATATTAAAACATTCCCGAACTTAAATAGTAAAACATTTCATTTAAAGAAGAAGGGGAAGATAAAAGAATGTGCTTCGCGATGGAGAGCTTAAGAAAACTATATTTATGTTAATGTAATTTTGTAAAAGATTATTATATAGAAGTAAGCGATAATAAAGGTTGTTTTACTTCATCAAACTATGCAGTCTAGTTTAGAATTACATCCATTTAATACTAAGAAAAGCAGTTTTTCTTTAGTTTATTTTAAGAAACACGACCGGGTTGAAAGCAGTGTTAAAAAGTGTGCTTTTTTTTGTTTTGCGTGTTGACATTTTGCTTAATGTTCAACATTTAATGGTGAAAAAAGGCTTTCATATTGGGATTTTAAACTGGAAAGATATGAAAGTAATGTTAAAACAAAATAATAAAAGTTTACATCTCAAGCACTCATTGGTATGCTAAATCTATTAAATTATTGTCAAATAACCTTTAGCTATCTATATCAAAAGACATTTCAAAAAAATAGAATAGCATTAGCTATTCGTTTCTTTTATGGTTGACAGAAACGAGAGAGTAATTGGATTAAAAATATAACTGCTCTTCGTATCACTTGTGAATTTTATTTGTGACAAAATATTTTTATTAGGATTTGACTGAAACTATTTTGTTGTCCAATGATGATGCTAGTGTAATAAGTGGATGAGCTAACGGTGTTCATGCCAGCATTAAAGGATGTGCACCACATTTGACTCATACCCATTTTCAAGGCTCACAGATCAACTCATGATTGCAGTATCATCCGACACAAATGAACTGTTCAGAATTTTCTTTTCTCAAATGAGCCGTCACCCCCACCCAAGTTTTTGCAGAATTAGCACCTCTGATTGTAGATGTAACATTTTTACGACATGGTGTCCCGGTAAAAAGACGTCCATGCAACGCATTTTCCTTAAGAGAGGCGTTAAAGTGAAACAAAAATTCCAAGTTTTTTAAACTATTTCTATTTGGGGTGACTCGGAATTCTTTCTGACTATGAGTAATAGTTAGGGTTTCCAATCCGAATATCCGAATATTAAGCAGCCGTGAAGCAGTGGTAGCGCACTTGCTTCAGAAACAAAGAAGCCGCGGTTCAAACTCCACCTCTCGGCAAGTTTTGCGACATCGGTTAGGAAGGAGGCGTAAACTTCCAAATAAATGCTTATCCGCGGTGCTCTATGATAAGACCGTAAGGACTTCTTGGGGTACCTTAATTAAATTAAAAAAAAAAAAAATCTAATTATCCGAGTAATCCGTCTTATGTTGACTTTTCGAAAATCCGGATTTTTTCATATAATTTATCAAAAAATATCCGCCTTTTCGGATATTTTTTGATAAATTATATTTATATTGTTTTCAAACGGCGGGAAACTTAAACATGGAGAAAAAGATAGAAAACCTAATTTAGAATAATAATCTTTCAAATAAGTTCAGTATATTTACTTACCAAAATAAAAACTTATTTTTATTTTATTAAGTTTTAGTTTATTTTTTCTATTGTATGTAACAATTGTTTATTGTCATATTTTGTAGCTCGATTGTTTTGTGACACTTTGTAGCTCAGTTGCACAATGATTTGTGTTTGCCTAATATTACATAAATGTAATATTAAATAGACAATTATTGATTATATATATATATATTCTTTAAACTTGGGCATTTTGATTATAAATTGAATGCTTTTAATATTCTATTTTCTAATTTTTTTATTTGTTTAATTTTAAGTATAATGGGTTTTTTTGTAATTTTTTTTAGTGATTTTTGTTACAAGGGTTTTTGAATAGCTTTTATTTTTTATTAAATTGCTTTAAGTTTCTTTTCGCTTGCTTTATGATTTATATTAATTTACTTTTTTATTATCATTTTAAGCTATGTTATTATGTAATAACAGTTTCCAGATTGTTTTAAATTGGTTATACAACAAGTTATAAGCATATTTATGTAAGAATTTAGTTTAATAAGTGACTTATTACACAAAATTCTAGATTAATATTTCACTCTAGATATATAAATTATACTTTAAATTTGTAATTAATTTTTAGATTTTTTAAACTTTAAAAGTTGTAGCAATGTCAAAACGATCTGAAATTTGGGACCATTTTAAGAGGAATGAAAAAAATAGGGATATTGCTTTCTGTAAGCATTGCAGTAAACTACTAGAATACAAAGGATCATCTACAACACCATTTCAAGGAATTTATAAAAATTCATTAAAATTTCATAAATTCTTTGAGTTTATCTGCTGCTACTAAATTCATTCGAGATAAGTTGTGAACAAAATAAACCATCGACATCGAAAAAGTTAAAAAGTACTTATGCTGACAATAGTATAAAAAAATTTATTCAAACTAAAACATTGGAGGAAAATTTATCACAATATGCAGACGATGATTTTTCAATAGTAAGACTTTTCTTTTCAAAGTAAAGGCTTTGACATGCCTAAAAGTCCTACTACAGTTATAAAGTGCATTTTAAAATTTTACAAAAAAAAGAAAAAGAAAAAGTTAGTATTATCAAGGATCTTAAGGAAAAAACGTTAAATTCTCACTAACAGTAGACGAATGGACTGATAACTCTAGGAAGAGAGTTATCAGTCCACTTGTTAATAGATGTTAGCATCTTCGAATCTATTTGTATTCAAATCATATCAATGCTTTTGACAGATTACTTCATGTTACACTTCATGCCCTTGTTGATAATTTAATGAAAAATGTATGTGTTAGGGTTAGTTTGCATAAAAAGTACATGTAATGCAGAACAAGCAATATGTTGAAAATAAGTGAAAAGAATTTGAAATTGACATTAAGTTGGATGTAATATCATCAACACATGATAAAGCCGCCATTATGGTCAAGTACGGAAGGCTATTAGGTATCATACCTTAACTTTGTTATAACCACGGTTTGCATTTAGCAAACTGATGCACTGTATAAAAAACAGAAATCAAAATTTTGTGAAGAAAATAAAGAAGTATCGAGTTATGTAAATGTTAGCGAAGATGGTGAAGGTGAATCTGTCAAAAGCATTGATATGAGTTGAATATAAATAGATTTGAAGATGCTAACATCTGTGAGCTAAAGGAAGACATTGAAATCATAGATCTCACTGAAGATTTTCAGAAAGTTATAAAAATCTCATTATAAAAATGATAAAATTCTCTTCAGTCAAAAACAACATTTTACAAGGATATGTCAATGAGCAAGCAGACATGACATCGCAGTTGATGTTAGTTGTCAAAACTTGGTGGAATTCATTGATAGCCATGCTTAAACGATTCCTTCAAATAAAAGATCGCATTAATAAAACGTTATATGAATACCCTTATTCATATAACGTTTAACGGGTAACAAAAGATTTCAGAGGAGAATATATCAACGTTAGAAGAACTATTAAATGTCTTATTACCGAGAGAAACTGCAATAAAGGAGTTGAGTAAAAATTCTTTTGACCGCTGAAGGTGTTTATAAATTTATACTTGAAAGCTTAAATCAATCGAATATAAGAAAATTTTATTAAAACAGATAAAAAAGTGAATGAACGTTGACATAAATTCTTAAGACATTAAAAATCATCTAAGAAACAGGTATTATTCCACATTATACTAAATATTTTGAATATACTTTAAAATCTGCCGCCATTGCCTTAGCAGTAGGAATACTTCAAAAATTTAATACATCTAGTGATGGCATTAGCAGTACTAAGCACAATGAGGTCGAGAAAGTTGTAAAAGAAATTACAAGTGAAAGTATGCTTAAAAGTCAAAATGCTTATAATATTCACCAGCAAAAGCTGAAAGCAACGATTTCCTCAAATAACCATGCAGAAAAGCAGAGCAAGATAATTACTACATTGTTGAAAAATGATTTTATGTTTTTAACAAACACTAAAACAAGAACATATAACTTAAATATATTGTTAACGCACTTCTAACAATAAGACCAATTTCTACTGCAACAGAGCACGTTTTTTCAATTGCAGGTTAACTCGGAATAAAATTAAAATTCCTATAAATTTTGAAACTTTTAATGTAAATATTTTTTTAAATATGCGTTTTTAAAAATGAAATAAATTTAAATAGTATAATTGTTTTATTTTTTTTTATATTTAAATTTTCAATGTATATAACTAAAATAATTAAGTTAAAATTAATTATTGCGTTAAAAACGCAGAGTATTAAGTTCAATTTATCATCTTTATTTTCTTTTTTGTTATCAGGATAGTCATTAACGTTATATAATTGGAAACCCTTGTGACGGTTTGATTAATATTCGTTTTTTTATAATTTATTTAAAAATTAGCTTTCATTTTGATTTTTGAAGGAATGTTTTTTTTAACATATTGTTCTTTTTTTAATATCGTTTTTATAGTCGAAACAATTTGTTTGGCATAAAGCCAGATAATTATTACTTTAAGGTACAACTGAATATTTTTTTGTTCATTATAAAACTTTAATGAACGAAACTTGAATAACTTTTTTTGTGGTTAAATTTTTTTTGTGGTTCAACCTTCCTTGGTATTCCTTCTAAAAGATACCACATTCAGATATAAAAGTATTTTTTTATTATGTTTTAAAAAAAGTAGATGTTTGATCTCGTTACCAAGTTAGTCCCAAAAACATTTCATAAATGTATATTAGGCTAACTTTTTTCAAGTTAAGGAATTAAAAAAAAGCTGTTTTTGTTTCTCCTTTATAACTAAACTTTTTTTCTAGATAACTTATCTAGAAAAAACTTATTTAAGATAAGTAAAACATGATTCCAAATATAACTATCCTTTAAAACTAATATAATTAAACTTTTTTTTCAAGATAGGTCCAAAACTTGGTTGCTTGACAAAGTTGTTCTTACAACCATGTTCAGGTCTTTAACATAAAAATTGGAATGGTTAAAAAAAATTTCAACAGAAAAGGCCCAGGAACCGTCTTGGATAAAACAGGAACTGTCAGAGATTTTAATATTTGAACTAACGACAATAATTTTCGTATGATTAGAACTCAATAATAAACTATTTTAAAAGAAAAATTTAAAAAATCATTAAGAAGTTATGAAAAAACTAGATTTGAAAAAAATAAATAACAAAATGCTTTCACAGTTTTTTCGAAAACCGGACCACATTTATGTGAAAATATTTGATAGGGATTAGATTAGATTTGTCGGAATCACTTTCATTAGTTAATAATAAAGTCGATTTAGTTTAGAAATAAGTTCTTCAAAAACAGATGAATCCAGTTTACACAAGCACAGAATAGGAAAAGCCATGCATTATTAAAAAGTATCTTCTGGAACTTACAAGTAACTCCAAATAAATTATATTATAAATAATAAATGATATAGAAAAATAAAATTAGATTTCTTCAACAAATATTGACTCTCGAGGAACAAGTTTCATTTCTTCAAACGTTCGATTCACGCATTCGTTAGTAAACTAAAACGTAAAATGCATTGTAAACAATAAAATTGAACAAATTTGAAATTATTAAATTACTTAAGATCAAATTAACGGATCAAAAAACAAATAAAATATGTTATAATTCACATATAAATATATAAGCAAAAATTGATTACTTTAACTGCAAAATATATTTTGCAGAATAATATTAAATTTTGAAAATAACTTTTAAATAAAAAGCAAATCAAATATTGCAAAAAAACTCCAATTTCTGTTGAAAATATAAAAAGCCGATCCATTTATGTACTAAAAACTTTTCGCCAAAAATATGTACCTTCTTATGTATACTTTCTTTATAGTCTCTTATGTTAGTAGCTAAGTATGTTATCTATTTCTATAGAGGCATGAAGTCTATTTTGGTGAGTAAAATACAAGTAAAGTAACTGATTTAACAAACATTGCTCTTAAGTAATTAAAGTAAATTGAAAAAAACAAACACCCAAATTAAAAAAAAAACTGATTCTTAACCATAATATTTCACACAAATGACAAAATATTGTCATGACTAATGGAAAATTTTCATGAAAAATGTCAAAGCATGAATATTATTTAAACACGCAATGTAAAACTTTTCAACAGGAAAGATTATACGAATATAAATTTTTTTGTTTGTTTGTGATTTTTAGAAAGTCAAGCTAATTACACAGAGCTTACAAAATTTATAAAGAAATAAATTGTTTAAAGCCTATCCGAAGTTAATTTTAAATCAAGCTAAACTATTTTAACCTAAAACTATGATTAAACAGTTCAGCTCAGTTTCAGTAGCACTTTTTGCATAAAACTGAAAAAATCACCCACAATTAAAATACTTTAAAGCCACTATAAAATTCTAAACCTACCATCCGCTTAGGAAAGTTTGTAACAAACCGATGACTATTATTGTTAAAACCTTTTGATGACAGATACATATACATAACCTAAATTTAATAATCATAATTAAGGTATATGTTACAAATAAAAATATTAGTATAAGTTACCACTACCAACACCACTACTACTAGTACCACTACCACTACCACTACCATTACCACTACTACTACTACTACTACTACTACTACTACTACTACTACTACTACTACTACTACTACTACTACTACTACTACTACTACTACTACTACTACTACTACTACTATAAACGTGATAGCAGCATATTTTTTACCCTCATGTTACCTTTATCAAAATTACAAAACAATCGAGTCAAAGTGACTTAATACATGCAATATTGGCGGTTTTTTTTTAATTTTCCATATTCTAAGGGTAGTTTAGTTATTTTAATTCATTGCAACTGTTTTATCATGGTTAAAACTACGTTATTTATCTCGCATTTTTTGAAGCCATTATAGACAGGTAACACTAGGGATCATTTACTGTTCCCCGACTCCCAATTGTACCCGATTAAAAAGCAATAGTTTCAATTTAAAACACTTCTGATTCCCTCCTAATTTACCACAAATATAAAATTTTTCACTACTAACTTTCACCACTAGTCCCGTAAAATAAGTATTATTTAGTTTCAGAAATGTTCAGGGTAAATATATGAATTTGACTACAGAAATATGTCAATTTTTTTCGTTGATTCAATATGACTACACAAAAAATTATTCTTGTAATACGTGAGTAGTAAGAAAAAATTTTGTTATATTATTGTTCCTTTACATTTAAAAGTTTATTTTTAACATTAGTTTAACAATAAAATAGTAATCGCGTCCCGATAATGACGCATTAATACAAAAATTTAGGTAGCATTAGGGATCATAGTTAGGGTAAAATTTAAAAGTATAATTTATTTGGATTATTTTATGTACTTTTCAAAATTTATTACTTTTTACTAAAAAAAAGTATTTTGCCTATTAATAAATATAACAAAAATTGCTCTGATAATAGTAATAAAACTTCAATGAAAAAAAAACCGAATCGCAATCAAAAAATTCAATTTAATAGCATCGACCAGAAATGCTGTGATGAAGACTGTCTGAATGATCCATGGGTTTTTTAAATATTTCAAGAACCACCAATACGATTTTGATAATTGCTTTGATAATAATCTTATACTCCATTCCTCTCCCCCCCTCCCCTCTTCTTTTAATCAATATATGGGTAATATTAAAAGCGGATTATAAACAAAAAAAAATGGGTTGCAAGTAGATGTGAAAAAATCTATTTTAGACGCGAGGCATAAAAATTCAAAGGTTCCTAATAATTCGCTAACAAGTGAGTATAAAGTTCAAAAGAAAACTGCCAGTTGTGTTATTTATACTGTGAAATAATGATTGTGGATTCAATTAGGAGGATTTATGCAAATCCTACGTAATTAGAATGACAAATTTGCGGTAGAATTCAATGTCACATATTTCTTATATTTCGTTAAATTCTTAAACGACATTTTTTGTAAAACTTTGTAATCTCACATCCTTATTTTTTTTATTTTATTATTTTTTTTTTTTCGCTGTTTATATAAAAATAAAATAATAAAATTTCAATGAAACTTTTACGTTACACAAAGAATATATATAAAACAGACAGGGGCTCAAAGAAGATACGGATGACTGGTGTCACCACAATCATTTCATAGAGCCCCTTTACAATAACATTTAAAGCCCACATGGCTTTAGTAAATTTACAATAAAATATTTTTTCTGAAAAATACTACGTGAAGAATAAAACTTAATAACATAATTTACAATAACATTTAATAACATTTAAAGCCCACATGCCTTTAGTAAATTTGCGATAAAATATTTTTTCTGAAAAATACTAGGTGAAGAATAAAAACTCATATATATATCCTCATATGTACACATACACATACACAAACACATATACAAATATACTTACACACACATATATAAACATACTCGCATATATATCAGAAGTTTAGGAAATGCAATTTCATTTGTCGTTTAAAAGAGGAAGTGCTTTTCAAATCTTTTATATTGTTATTTTTTAATTGATTCCATAATGACGGACCTTGGTTAATAATTGAGAATTTTGACACTTGTGATTTTACTCTGCTCAATTGATAGTTATGGTTGCTATTTGACAGAAGATTGTATTTTTGTGAAAACGCCAATGTAAAAATATCAGAAAATACTTTTGGCAGCAAGTTATTCTTATAAATCTTAAATTCTTAAATCTGCAAATTTAGGGATGTGGCATTTTTACAAGAAGTTTTGCAAAAATGCTTTTTGCTTTAAAACTAAGTTTTACAAAAACTTTGTACTGCCACACCATGTTTTCAGATTATAGGCATTGGCCGATTTTTAAAACATCATTGCACGTAAAATTGGGTTTATGTCTCCCTTGGTGGAAAATGGCTGAATTGTGATACCTGAGATATAATTGTAATTTTAAGACATTATTTGCTTAAGAGTAAAATTCCAAAAGCCATTATCATTCCGGATAGCCAACATGTCTCTGTAATTTTGGCTATCAACTGCCTAACATCATACAAAATTTCTTGTTAATATCATATAAAAAACTTATCTTGTCTTGTTTTGTCATATCTTAAGCTTTTAATTCTTAAAACTGTCAATCTTAAAGAAATGTACTGCAACGAGTACCATATTTTAGTCAAGTCTTAAAACGGCTCGAAGACATCTGTCTTAATTTTATCAAAATAGTTGCTGCATTACCTGATCACTTTTTAAGAGCGTTGTTTTTAGTCAGAACGAATGTGCAAAGATTTGGAAGATTTGCGTAAGCTGTAACTCTTACGCATAAAATCTGAAAAGTTAGGTAACCTTTTAAAGAATTTAAAAAACTTTTACATAAATCTCGATATTTTTTAGTTTTTAACGAAAATAGGAAAAGTTAACTTTAATGTATACGCAAAGAAATTTTTTTCATGAAAGTTTAGTTCTTCAACAGATTGATACTTAAAAAAAAAACACTGATAAGCGCAGAAGAAATTTGACTACTCAATGTACTTAAAGACAAATCAGTGAAATACCCAGTTTTTTAAGGCAATAAAAAATCGAAAAGTAGAATTTCTATTTTAAGAGGCTCTTAACCATATATTCCAAGTTTTTCAAAAAATCTTATCAAAATAGCTTCTCTTAAAATATAATCCGCTGTTAAGAATTTACATAAAATTAAAATATTCAGTTATACGATATACTTAAAAACGTATGTATTTCTTTGTTTTGCTCAACGAGGAAATATTTTTAATTTGTCTTACTTTCCAATATTCATTTTCGTAACTTATATTAAACATTAGAAACAAGGGACATGTCAAAAAATATGTTTATTATGAACGTATCATAGTTTTTATGATCTTTTTTCCGCTACTTTATGTGAATAACATGGTTATAAATTAAATTTAAACAGCTTATTTAAAAGTTTAAATGATAACTTTATTTATAGCAAGCTGAAGCTATTATTTTAACTCTATAACTTTTTGAAAAAAATATTTTTTTGTTTAAAATTGAGGTAGCGAAAAGAAATCTATATATAGGATCTTTCATGACAATATTGTAAAAGATTCTTATAAAAAAGTTTATAAAATATTTTTTATAAACTCAGCGAGAGTTAATTATAACATGTTACGCGAGTTTTAATATTTATTTCAGTAGTTGTTTTTTGATGTTTATAAATTAATATTAAATAAATTCTAGTAGAATTTGTAAAAAACAGGTTCTCATTGGGGTAAGAAAAAAAAAACTTCTTAATTTTAGTTGTGTTTATGCAAGAAAACTGCAAGCTAACCGGTATTGTATCAAGTATAAAATTAATTGAAATGCATGAAAAATATGATAGAACTTCAGATGCTGATGAGTGGATGCAAAGAACAAAAATGATAGCTGAAATGCTACTTCGATTCTTCCTCAAAAAACTGCTTATTTGGTTTAGAACGTATAAACTGTTGATGCAAATAAAGTCAGGCAAGTGCTTTATACAAATAAAAACTTACAAAAAAAGTCAAAAGTCAAGCAAGATCCAAATAAAGTCAGGCAGCTTTCTTTGTAGATGCTTTTAGTGCAAGAAGCTTTTTACGAAATTAAAATGATATGACTTATGAATTATAAGAAAATGCTGGTGCACTTTTGGCTGATTTGAAATGATTGGCCTATCTTGCTAATTTATCAAAAAAGACAAAAATATATTTAGTATGTTACTGCAGAGGGTTGCACTACATTACAAAGAGTTTTTTATACGCAAGAAAAGAGCATAAACAATACTTAGCATTGTGGTGCAATAACATTGCAAATCGTAATCTCCAAATAGTTTTTCAAGTGTGGTGACAATGGACATTCAGATTTGAGATACCTAAAGATGAAGTGAAACGAGTACAGAAGCAATAGAATCTGCGCGATCTTGGTTTTAAACAATAGAGATTGCGCAGATTCTTTGAAATTATTAAATTTTCTTTAGCTTTTATTACTAATTGTTTTCTTTTTTGCTTTATGATTTTGTAATCAGAAATAAATACTTATTTATACTGCATTATTTTTAATAAAACTTAACGCAACTTTTGTGATTTATAACTTGCATGATTATCTCACTTTGGTCTTAATTTTTTAATTATTCCGCTAGAACATTGTGAGCAAAAATATATTTTTTTGCTGAAGTTTTTTATGTAC
Organism: Hydra vulgaris; assembly: GCF_038396675.1. Taxonomy (NCBI): domain Eukaryota; kingdom Metazoa; phylum Cnidaria; class Hydrozoa; order Anthoathecata; family Hydridae; genus Hydra; species Hydra vulgaris. The sequence continues at coordinate 14,590,970 of NC_088926.1, read as the reverse complement.
TTATACTGTTTTATGTATCACTTATTAGTTATGTAAACTTTTATGCAATGGGGGTCGGTGATAAGTCAAGTTTGTCTTCTTCTTGTTCCGGCCAGGATTTCCTATTACTGTAATATCTTCTTTGTAATTCTTGAAAAACGGCAAAATAAAAAATGAATATAAAAAAAGCGGTATATTGGTACAATAATGACAAAAACGGCATCCAATAATGAAGTATATAGTTATCAAACTGCTACTGAATTTGCCTAATTAGTCAAATAGAGAGTATTTTTTAAATGCTCCCAATGCTACACTAACAAAAGTAACATAAGGGTACAATGATCCCTCATGCTACGCAAGTTCTGTAACATGAGGGAGCATTGTCCCTCATGTTACGGAGTTATTGTAACATGAGGGACAGTTCAAAAGATAAGGTAACATGAGGGGCAAAATGTAACACGAGGGTTCAAAACGTAACGCAAGGGAGCATTGAAAGGTAGCAGGGGGATATCACTACTACTACTACTACTACTACTACTACTACTACTACTACTACTACTACTACTACTACTACTACTACTACTACCACAACTACATTAACTATATTTATTAACTTTACTAAAGTTACTAAACTAAGTTCTTCAAGTTACTTAAATTAGTAAGGTAACTCAAACTAAAGTAAAATTTATTTTTAATCAAATTAATAAAAGAATTTTTATTAATTTGAAAATTAATTCTTTATTTACAAAAATAAAGAATTTTTCCTTTAATTTTAACCTGCATAGTTTCATTTGCACGAAACCTTCTGGATTCTCGTTCTCCACCAGGAAAGCGAAATAATATACTTGTTATGTTTGGTTCATTTTCTCCTGGTTCTGTTGGAAGCTTTTCTAAGCACTTTTTACGTTCTTTCTAAATAATAATAAAGTGAACTTTTTAATTTTATCTCCAACCATTAAAATTGTTTATGGGTTCTACAACCATGGTTGCAGATACAATCATGGCCTTCAACTATGTACATTGCTTATGGTTTTTATTGACTTACAAAACACAAATAGTGTCTGCAACCAATTTTGTCAATTTCAAAGGTTTAAATGAATACAAGCCAAAAATCTTTTACTTATTAAAAATAAGTGAAAGATTTTCTTCAAAAGAAATTGAACATATAAATTAAAAAATTAGAAATGAAATTGTCAGTATTACAATTGTTTGTAACTGTTTTTACAAGTCATTTTATTATTAATACTACAACCAGTTGTTGTATTGTTAGTATTAGAACTATTGCTGTAATATTACCAGTATTACAAGTAAAACAATTTTTGATAACATAAAATTTTAAACACCTACTTTAAAAATTCTTTTTAAAATATTGTTTCTTGTTTATTACAATTATTACAGATCACAATATCTTTATTACATATTTGATCATTACTAATTTACAATTATTATTGACTGAAATTATACATTGAGCCAAGAAAAAAGTACGTAGAAAACTACGTACTTTTTTTTTGTAGTGGTATTTTTTTTATACTTTCTTTTTTTAAATTTACTTGGTTTGTTTCTTTTTTTCTGTTTCCTTAATTTTTTATTTTTTATTGTTGGTTAACTAGTTGTTTTCTTATTTTTTATGTTTGTCTGTATGTTTGTTTGTGCTTTGTATATTTTTAGGTGTCACTCCATTGACTTGTTTGTAACTATATGAGTAACACCTAACCAATTTCTATAAATTTATGATGAGTTTTGTAAATTTTTTTAATATGGTTAAAAAAAAACAAACTAAATAAATTAAACAAGTGAAAAGTTAAAGGCTTTAAAAGGCTTTTATAAAAAATTGAATAAAAAAATAATATTTAAATAATAAAAAATCAAATTTTAAATCATAAATTTCATTTTTAAGTACATTTCATGATAATCTTTTAAATACAATTCATAATTCAAATATTTGACTTAGTATTTTAAATTCTATTTTAAAAACAATCTTTTACTTCCTAGATTATTTCAACATTCATGGAAATGTACAGAAAACTTTCATATTTGACTTATTTCTTTTAAAATATGGTTTTGTATTTTAGAGAACTTAATAAAGGTCATGGTTCTTTTCACTTTTACTATTTATGAATAAAAAAAGTAAATTCATAAAGTTGGCAAAAGTTGTATAGAGAAATAAGAGTATGTACGCATAGAATAATATCTCTGTGATTTACAGGCATAGAGCCAAATATAATTAAAATGTATCAATTCCAACAAGTTTCAAAGAGCACTTCTGATCTTTGTAGAATTCTCCAATAAGACTTTCCACATATTAAAACTGCACCTCAGTACGAAGATTATAAAGCTGTATGTAAAGAAGCACAGAAGCTTGAAGGATAGAGAGAGATAGAGAAATTAAAAAATTGAATTAAAAATTAGGTTATGGTATTAAAAACGAGACAAAGGAAACTTGTTTCTGTTTTGATTTTATTTAAATCTGAAACACAAACAATAGCACAATCAGTAGACCTTTTAGCCAAACACAGTTTATGACAGTCAATAAAAATGAATATACATGACATCACTACTGTAAACACTGGAAGTTGTACGAACAATAAAATGAAGCATATCTGTCAGAGAATTATTGGAAGAAGAAAATTAAATGATATAAGGTGGCAAGATAGCATTTCTATATCAGTTAATTAAAATCTTTACTGAGAATTCAACAAGATGATGAAAGATGATGATGAGATGATGGAAGTAAGACAAAAAGACAAAAACGTAAAAATGAAAAAAACAAGAAGAATAAGACTTTTTGGAGCATTTAGGAACAGTCACAGAAAAAGGATGAGACTTAATTGAATGATGAGTAACACAAGAATGAATTTAAGTAGATGGCACAAGAGACGCTAGCTCTTTAGAGCAGTGCCCATTATAGTACTTGTAGAAAAGAGAAAGAGAAGCTACATTATGATGATGTGATAATGGTCGGAGGTCGGCTGCAAGAGCAGGTCCAACTATGTTTACAATGCGTTTTTGCACCTTGTCTAAAAGAAAAAGGGCATCATTAGAAGATCAGCCCCAGATATGGCAACAGTATTGCATACAAGACCGGATTTGAGATAGACAATAGAATCCGGAGTAAGTATCGAGCTCATTAAAGAGATGCAACCTTAGCGGATGCTGGTTTTGCAACGGATTTGATATAGGATTTCTGAGAAAGATCGGTAGTAAGAGTTAATCCTAGAAAATGAAGAGTAGATAACTCATTGAGTACATTATTGTTCATAAATATAGGAAGATCTAAATTATTGCGATCTTGATTGGCTAAAATTTTTTAAATCTAAATTAAAGTTCACCAGCCACTGTTAGCCCCATACTGTAGCAGAAGTGAGATCCTTTTCAAGCTCAAATGCCCTCATCTAAGCAACCTCTCTAAGCCAACACTCTCTGATTGCTTAATCAGAGAGTGTTGGCTTCTTATCATGACAAGAATAAATGGTAGTATCATCAGCGAACAATGCCACCTTAGAAGTGAGAATATCTGGAAGATCGTTAATATAAATTAAAAAGAGTATAGGGCCAAGGATTGAACCTTGAGGAAACCCTGAAGTTACAGAATATGAAGATTTACTGTTAGCAAATCAGCTGTAGAACGAGAAGATCGAAATCCATATTGATGATTAGAAAGTAAGTTATTAGATTCAAGATGAGAGATTAAGTGTTTTTTAATTAAAGATTCAAAAAACTTGCTTATGATAGGAAGAAGACTAATGGGACGGTAGTTAGATGAATCAGACCAGTCTCCAGAATTTTTGAAAAAAGGGATAACAGATGCCACTTTCCTGTAGGCTGGAAAACAAGACTCTGATAAGCACTTGTTAAATAGTTTTAAAAGTATAGATGACAGCTCCGGAGAACACTTCTGCAAGACTATAACAGGTATGCTGTCCGGACCACAAGCTGTAGAAGAAATCACTTTAGATACAGAAGCTGGAGTGATATGAATGTCAAGCAATGGATCAACCTGTTTGACGACTATATCAGGTAGAATGCAACTAGTGGAATCAAGAAATGACAGTGATGAAAAGTTCTTAGCAAACAATTCAGCTTTGTCTTTAGGAGAGGTGACAAAGTCTGAATCATACAAGAGAGGTGGAATTACAGATTTGCCCTTATTATTGATAGTATTAAAGATTCTCCAGAAGTCCAAGAGCCTAATTTTTGTGATGAAATACATGACCTGAGAATAGAGAGGTTTGGCGTTAGACAAAATCTTTTTACAATGGTTTTCTTGCAATAGTAAACAGACATCTGTTTCCTGGAGAATTGTTTTGCTGATGGATATGGAAGTAACGGTTGTTTCAATTCATTGTTTCGATTGGAAATTGCAGCAGCACAATGAGAGGAAAACCATGGAGAAGAGTGAGGCTTGACCTGGAATTGTTGAGAGGGAATAAAGATTCGATGCCAGCCTGAATCCACGAAGTTATGTAGGAAGCACATTTGTCAGCAGGAAGAGGAAAGATTTCTACCCAAAGGCTATCACGAAGAAAATAACGGAAAGAGTCCCAGTCAGCTTTAATGTAGTTGTAAGAGGTACGATGACAGGGGGATTCAGATGATGAAGAAGAATGAGATAATAGTTTTAGAGAGATTAAACCATGATCAGAAGCACCTAAGGGTGAATGTGGAGAAACTGAGCACCGACTAGAGTCAGAAACAAGACATAAGTCGAGTAGAGAAGGTAAATGATTCGGGTTGTCTGGAAAGCCAGTTGGAAAATTAACTATTTGAGTTAGAGATTGAGAAAGACAAAAGTTGTGGGCTTTAACGCCTGCAGAGTCACTGACACTAGAGCCAAGCCATTCAGTGTGAGGAGCATTAAAGTTACCAACAACAACAATAATGGCTGATGGATAGAGAGGGCTTGGTCAATTTGATCAGAAATAACATTAAAAAGAGTGCAGTCTTGAGATGAAGGAGAGCAGTATAGAACAAAGAAAAAGGCAATTGAGTGAGGTGGTGTTAAACGAAAGCACATAAATAAATAGTTTGTGCATTCAAACCTAGTTTCCCAATATATGGGTGAATTCTTACGAATGTAAATGTCCATGCCAAGCATGTGACAATTGGAGCCTTTACAAATTAAATGAAGATAACCCTCAATACTAGGATCACAAGATGAGACAGCTAAACTCAAATTAGTCTCACAAAGAGCAAGTAGGTCTGGTGTACTTTGCAAGAGATAAGACTCAACAGAAGAAAAGTTACTTCAAAGACCACGAATATTAATGAATGATAGGTTTAGAGAACTTGGTGATGACAATGGTTTTTTGTGTTTTATAGTTTTTGGTACTTTATTCATTTTTAAATTTGTTAAAGAACTTGATTAAAAGCATAGACAGTACTCAGGACACTGTTTAGTAATCCAAGCAATTGCTTTATTACTATTAATAAACCCTAAGCCATAACAAAACAAAGACCTCTAAATGTGGCCTTGACAATGCACACTAAAAGTATGAACAGGGACACCATCCATGGGCAACATGGGACTGTTAGTACTCTGATATTTTTCAGTCGTTGATAGAATCAGCCTCTCTGAGAGCTACCACAGAATTCGAGAAATCTAACTAGCAGTCGCCCTCAGAACCATAAAACTGAGTTTTAGAGCTGTACCCTCATTAGGAGATAATAGAATGAGTTGCCAAGTCATAACATAATTAACTTATGCTTATGTTAATGTTGTAAATTATTTTTTTATATTTTATATGCTTCAGTTGTTGTTGCGCAAATTGCTTCTTATAAGTGGTTCAAATATTAGTACCCAATGCAGGTATTCCAAATAATATTAAGAACACTTGAAATGTATTGATTAATTACAATCGGTACAAAAAGTTTTAAAAACATTTGGAATTATACTTAAAAATATGTGGAATAATGAACTTACCCTGACCTGTCTAATACGAATCATTGTAAGTCTATTCCAAACTGATTATTTCTATATTTAATCTTTATATAGTTGCTTTATTTCAATAATTTTTGGTAAATGCTAGAAAATAAAATTCTGTCAAATTTTTGTTTTGAGTTAGTGATTAATGTTTAATAGTTTTTTATTGTAAAATTGCAAACTTTATAGAAGTTAATAATTTTAAAAATTAGTAATATTTTTCTTTATTTAGTTTCTATAAGTTGTTATTAAACTTTTTTTCAGAACATCCGCAGCAGGACCCATTAAATAATTTTGAAGAAAATGTTTTAGTGTACAACCATTCTTTCTATAAGAAAAAAGGTTGTCTCTTTAATGTGTGTTAAATGTACAGACTTGACTAATTACCTTAGCACATTAATAACTTAAGTATCTCTAATTACCTTATAACTATAAGTATCTCTAATTACCTTATAACTATAAGTATAACTAATTACCTTATAACTATAAGTATAACTAATTACCTTATAACTATAAGTATAACTAGCTACCTTATAACTATAAGTATAACTAATTACCTTATAACTATAAGTATAACTAATTACCTTATAACTATAAGTATAACTAATTACCTTATAACTATAAGTATAACTAATTACCTTATAACTATAAGTATAACTAGCTACCTTATAACTATAAGTATAACTAATTACCTTATAACTATAAGTATAACTAATTACCTTATAACTATAAGTATAACTAATTACCTTATAACTATAAGTATAACTAATTACCTTAGCACATTAAGTATCTCTATCGCAACACATGCAAAAAATGTTTTGATGTTTATTGAAATTTTAGGCTTTTTTAAAAACTCTCCCTTTTGTTTGTTATACTATATAATATCTTTATATATGTTATGTATGTAATATCAATAGAATTTTCAAAATGTTTTATTTTGTAATTTAGAGAATTGGTAAAAATTAAAAAAAAAAATTATTGTGGAAGCAACAGGATTTGAACCCTGGCGTTTTACTTTGGAGATGCAGTGAGCTAACCATTTCGGTCACTAAGGCACACTAATATACCAATTTTTAACACTATTTAATAAACAAAATATGAAATAACTTTTTAAAACTGCAAATAAATGCTATAAATCGAAATTAAGGAGATTTTGCCTCAATGCAACTTTTAAATAAAAGTAAAAAAGTTTTTTTTTTTTTTGTATTTTGAAAAATCAAAAAAAAAAAATGAAAACACAAGGATTTGAACCACGAGATTTCACTTCAAAATGCTGCAAGCTAACTACTCCAGCCACTAAAGCATATTGTTCTATGAATGCTTTAACACTATTTAATAAACCAAAGAGTTTATAAAACGGCAAATAAATGCTATAAATTAAAATTAAGGATTAAATGTTGCTGCAATGCTGTTTTAAAGTAAAAGTAAAATTGTAAAACATGATATATGTTTTAACATTACGTATTTTGAAGTTTACATAAGTTAGATAGTTGCATACACTTTCGTTCATGTTTTCTTATATAAAAAGTGCTGTGACTCTACCTTGTCATTAACTCAGGTGTAATGGCTGCCGTGAGTTCTGTGCAAACACGCACAAACTAGTACTGGCAGCAGCATTAATACTTCAACTTAACAATATAAGATATAAGGTAAATACTTCAACTTTTTGAAGTATTAACCTTATATCTAAGATTATTACTTCACCTTTTTGAAAATTGTGCTTATGACTTATCGAATTAACTTTGTTACCCAAAGTTCTAACAAAGAGCACATAAGAAGCCTATTGTTACAACTTTGGGTTAATTAGCAGGATTGCTGTAACTGTATTGCTTATGGTGCCACACACTATCGTTGATCAAGTCAATTTCTCTAATAACTTAAAACATGATTTAAGTACCTAGAAATATCAAAAATAAGAAACCACCACCACCACCTAACTGTTTCAATCTTTTATGAATATTTATGGTTGTCAAAGTAACTTTTTATCAAGACTTACTTTCTCTTTGTGAGATTAATTTTAACTTGGCTATTTTTATGGATCTTAGTGTTGATGACATGATAATATAGAAGCTCTTATTCCTCCTCATTAATTTTAAGACAAGCCTCATTCTGCTCTATGGTTTTAACTTTCTTGTGCACCACCTCTCATAGGCGGATCTAATCTTATTACCTCTTCCTAGGATAAGACTTGTTTCTCCACAAAACAGCCTTCTTTGTCAAAATTTGTGTTTCAAATCTAAAGAGTTGAGAGAGGGTTGAAACCACAATAAAGTAGCCTCCTTGACTATAGTGGCCCTCTTGGCCTTGAGAAGGTAAATAACATTAAAATAAAAAAGACATCTATATGCAAATAACTTTTAATTATTGATTCTAATTCATTACTTGAAACTAATGGCCACACACTTTCTGTTATTTCCAAGAAACAGGTTAAGCAATCGTTTGACATTAAAATCACTCTAGCTTTCATTGCTAAAGCCATTTGCCTCTTAAACTCATTTAATGCTTGTGGTCCAGACAGCATTCCTATTTTTTAAAAGTGTTCTACAGAACTTTATTTCTAGACTATTAACTGAATCTTGTTACCCTGCCTGCTGGAATCTTGTTATCCTGCCTGCTGAAAAATGGCATCTGTGGTCCTAATCTGTAAAAACTCTGACCTCTCTAACTATTACCCAGTTATACCATCCTTCTCTCTATTATTACCAAGGGTTTTGAGTCTTTATTTAATAAACTTTTTTTATTTTTCAACAATTTCCTCTCTGACAATCAATACAATTTTTATCTCCTTGGTCCTCCTCGATATAATATAAATATCAAAGGCTTACAATAATGCCTGGCATGCTAGTCTTCTATATAGGCTAGCTTCATATGGTGTATCTGGGAAAGATTTTGAGATTACTACGGTCACTCCTTTCTAACTGCATTAAATTTTTCATTTCTAGTAACTTCTGGGATTCCACAAGGTTCTATACTTGATCTTTTGATTGTTTCTCATCAATAAAAATGATCTTCCTGAGAATCTTTATTTTCACATTTAGAATAGCTTTATTTTGCTAAGACACTATATATATGCAAATATATAAGTCTTGACAAAAAATTATCACTTTTTTATTATTTAGAACAGCCATCTTGAATATAATTTTCTGTGATTGCTACAAGCTCATAGTGGCTTTTGAATTTTAAATCTAACAAAACTGAGTTATTTACTGCAAACAACCATCACAAAATTGTTGATATTTCTATATTGATGAATCACAACACTTTCACATCTTTACGTCTTTTTTTTGAGCACTTTATGTCTTTTCTGATTACCAATCACTACTAACTTTCATGGAAAATATATTATAATCTATTGCAAATATATTATATTCTCTCGTGGAAATTATATTATAATCTATTTCAAAATCAGCTTCTGCTAAGATTGCCTCGCTTTATCATACTCATCATTTCCTTAGTCCCATTATCTTATTTTCTACCCTTACAAATCTCTTATTTGTCCATGTATGGCATACCATTATCAATGTACCGTAATGTATCACATATGACTAATGTCATTTTTGGCCTAGTTGTTCTAATGATGCCTTTCTCTATTAAGTAAGGTCCAAAATGTTCTCTATATTTTCCTAACTCATATAACTTACATTTTTTCAAGACTTCTGTCCACCATTTTCTTGCTCTTTAGCAATAATAGTGGTTGATTTTGTGGCCATTATTATTAGTATTTTCTTTGTAATTTAAAAAAAAAACAACAACAACAACAGATGAGAAAACCTTTTTAGGCTTTACTCTTAGGGATGGCCTTTGCTTTTGCTTTGATGTGGTTGGACTGTTTAACAAAATTAAGGTGCCATTTGAACCTACAAACTAATGGCTTTTTGTACAGAGCTTGAAGAAAAGATTAATCACACTTTTATTTAAACACTTTTATTTATTGGGATTTTTTTATAACAAAATAATTATTTTTTCAAGAAAATTATTTTTTTTAATTATACTTTTATAACAGAAAAAAGTTTATATGAAAGCCCAAAGGTGTTTTTAATTGGTTAGTTATGTTTTCCTCACAATTTTACAACTCTTTCCACAACAGTTTGATTTAAATCAGGCAGATTATTTAAATCTGATAAATTATTTCTGTTTAGGATTGTTATCCTGTTAAAAAAATAAATCTGCAACCCACAATATTTTTGGCAACACATTTTCAAAGTTGACCTTAAATAGATACTGGGGTTTCCTGAATAAAATTAAGTTCTTCACAAAGTTTGAAAAAAAGGAGATTTCTCTTACTTTGATTAAATTACTTTTTGAAATAAGATGAGGTTTTCCAAATGATTCAAAACTGTTCTTGGCCTCTCAGAACAATGCTAACTCTGATTACAGCCAGACTGCATTTTTCTGCATTGAATTTCCTCATGTGATACTCCAATAACAGCTTTCTTTTCTACACTCAATTTTTTGAGTTTCTGCTTTTATACACTCAGCTCTGTGTTTTGACCTAATTTTTTACAACCAAAATGTAAAATATTTTCCTTCAAATTTCATAATAAGACAAAACGCTTTGATCTATTTCACAGTGCATAATTATTTCACAGTGCATAATTATTTAACAACTGTTACGATACTTTACAAAATGTCCTTTCTGTATAGAAAAAACATGAAAAAATAGAAAAAATAACTACTTATTATAATAATAATTACTCAAATGTTTACAATTAGATGATAATATGAATCATTTTATGATCAAAATGTCAAAATAAATACCGAAAATTAATGTTACACTAGTTTCAACTGAGACAACATTTTTTAGAAAATTATGTAGAGTTCAAAAATACAACAAATAAGCCAAGGTTTTGAACTTTTAAACTTGAGTGTTCAAGATATCTTATTATACTATTTATATAATTTACAACCTCTTGTGATTGAGCTTCCTGATCTTTTTGTCTCTCCAAAACTAATCGAGCTTGCTCTGCAGCAGCCTAAAAATATAAATATATATATATATATATATATATATACATATATGTAATATATATATGTAATATATATATATATATAATATATATATATGTAATATATATATATATATATAATATATATATGTAATATATATATATATATATATATATGTAATATATATATATATATATATATATATATATATATATACATATATATATTCTTGTAATATATATATATATATATATATATATATATATATATATATATATATACATATATGTAATATATATATGTAATATATATATATATATATAATATATATATGTAATATATATATATATATATATATATATATAATATATATATGTAATATATATATATATATATATATATATATATATATATATATATATATATATATGTAATATATATATATATATATATATATACATATATATATTCTTGTAATATATATATATATATATATATATATATATATATATATATATATATATATATATATATATATTTATATACATATACATAATCTTGTAATATATATATATATATATTTCTATATAATATATATATATTTTTAATATATATATATATAATATATATATATATAAATATATATTAACAATCTTATAGCATACTGGCGGAAAGGAAAATATATACATAGATATATATATATATATTTATTTATATATATATATATATATATATATATATATATATATATATATATATATATATATATATAAATATATATATATTGACAATCTTATAGTATGCTGGCAGAAAGGAGTGCCACTACATCGACTAAGGGTCTGGGCTAGGACAGCAATAATTTTTTTGATTATTTTTTGTTTTTTTTCTCCTTTCCTTAAAAAACTGTAAGCAATAAGGATAAGCATAAAAGAGTAAGCAAGTACTGATCAATATATATATATATACAAATTAGTAGAAAATCACTTAACAAAATTTTTTTTATTTAACACTGTGTATCATCAATAAAGACTCATCAGAAACGATGAGCATCAAATAAGATCAGAAATGATCAATATTTCTGATGAGTCTTTATTGATGAAACACAGTGCTAAATATATTAAAATTTTGTTAAGAGAAAAATTTTTTTTACACAAAAATTAATTACTTTTGCTTTATCAGCAGACAAAGAAGCATAAAAAGCTGCATCTTGTTCTTGTTTTTCTGCATCTCTAGCAAAACGATCATTCTAATATATATTATAATAAACTAAATATTCTTCTCCATTGAAATGTAAGAAAGACTAACACACATTGACTTACAAAAATAGTACCTCTAACTTAAGCTCAATATCTTGTGATTGTTTTGCTGTTTCATAAGCAGATATAACAACAGACATGACTTCATCCAACGAAGTGTTAGCTAAATAAATTATTTTTTTGAAATAGTGTTTAATTCTTCAGAAAGAACTAAAAATTAAATAATAAACTTATATGAAAAAGTCTAATCATTCATAAAATTATAACTCAAAGTAAGATAAAAATTCAGAAATTATCCAGGTAATATTTTAAAAATCTGCAATATTTTTTCATAAAAATATCTGGAAAAAATCCGGAAAATATTTTTAAGAAACATCCGGAAATATAAATGCATTTTGTGTAACTAAGAATTTCTCCTGTGTCAAAAAAGTCTCAGAATGTCTAAAAAAAGAAATTCATTATTTGTACGCGCCTTCAAATAATATGCATAATATAAACATTATTTGGATGCTTTTAATGTTTAAATATTTTTAATTTTTTGTAAAAGTAAATCAGTAGTGCAGTGTTGTGGATGTCATTAAATTTTAATTTTTGTTTTAAAGTTTTATTTCGAAGTAGTTTTATGTTTTTTAACTATTACTGTTGTTTATCCTTTTTTTTCTTTCAAAATTTCATAGAAGTGCATATATCAACTGTTTTATAGTAGTCACAGTGGAGTGTACATAAATCGACTGACTTAAATAGGGATAGGTGCAGTGAGTATACATGAGTTTATGTTTTGGCAGGCATAAATTTATGTAAAAGAAAAGTATTTCAATACTTATTTAACTAAGGTAACTTATATTAAAAAATTATTAAATCTAATTACCCTAGATTTTTTAGGTGAAGTAGTCAAATAATTTGTAATATATATACAAAAGTAGTATCTTACATCACAGTTTCAATATTATTAGATACAATTTAAGAACATTACTAATAACAATATCATCTAACAAGTTTACCTTGTAATGCCAAACATATTTCTGCAGCTGATTTTGACTTTGAGACAACTACAAGTAATGGGTAGTCACTTTCTTCATAATTAGTCACTGTAGAAACAGACATACCACCAAAATGCTGCACCATCATATTTACAAACCTGAAAAAAATAACACATGACCTAGATATGCAGTAATATATACAAATACAAATAAATTTTATTATTACTATTATATACATAGCCATTTTATGTATATATACATATATTTACATATATATATTTGTAAAGGGGTCGTCCATAAAGTGCACTACACAATTTTTAACAGTTTTGGACCTCTCGCCTTGGTAACAAATCATCATGCTATACTGTCTCTATCTTATAAAATTATG
>NC_088926.1:14530000-14572500 GCF_038396675.1 Hydra vulgaris | reverse complement strand
TCAAATTTTTTCGGCTGTCCTGGTCGCTCTTGGTCTTCTAAACAAAAATCACCACTTTTAAACCGTGCAAACCACTTCTGACATGTTCGCTCAGCTAGAGCATGGTCACCATAAACTTCAACCAAAATACGATGACTTTCGGTAGCACTTTTCTTCATGTTAAAGTAATGAAGAAGAATCCCCCGTAAAAACACTTTATCAGGAACAAAAATCGACATTATCAGTTAAATTAAAAATAGTGTTGTTTACGCTTAAATCAAATGATTTATAATGAAATTGATGCGCAATAACAGTGATCTTCGCACGCATGCGTGGAATTTAATTAGGCAACTATATTTAGATTTAAATATAGTTGCCTAATTAAAACTGCTTTAAGCAATTAAAAGGTAAAAGGATTTTGTCAAGACTGGTGTATATAGTTGTAACATCAGCAAATAGGTGGTGCTTTAAGCGATTAAAAGGTGAAAGGATTTTGTCAAGACTGGTGTATATAGTTGTAACATCAGCAAATAGGTGGTGCTTTAGTGGAGCAACTTTAGTGTAATATTTTTCTCTATAATCTTTTAAATAAAAATTAAAAAAATTTGCTTAAAGTAAGATTATCAGAAGGTTCATTAATATAGATGAAAAACAATACAGGGTCAAAGATGGAACATTTTGGTACCCCATAAGTTGCTGGAAATGAAACACAGTGTTCTATCTTTCATTTCAAGTGAAATGAAAATGAAATATTTTTATGAATGAGTGTCTATCATAGACAACTATAATACTGCAGTTAAAAAGGAATGACACCAACAAAGCAAAGAGAATAAAAATTTATATTGATTGTCAGAGAGTAAGGTATTAAGCTCAAGATGAGATATTAGAAGTTTGATATTCATAGATTTAAAGACTTTTCAAAGATTGATTGAGCAATAGTAAGGGTCAAAGAGGTCTTCAGGGTTTTTGAAGATTTTCACCACAGATACCATTTTTTAACAAGTGGGAAAACAAGAGTATAAAAGAGAATATACAAATTTTTTGTTACAGTCTTCCAAATTGTTTTGGAAAACAATATGGAAGACTGTAACAAAAAATTTGTATGGACCACAAGTGTCTAATTGGATGATTAAGAATAATGTAAGCAAAACTCAAGACAGCACAGCGATTCATTGATCAAGAAAGCACATCGATTCATTGATCAAGAGCTGGCCCTGCAAACAAAACCTAGTTTGACAATCAAGATTGTCATATTGAAAAAATTGATAGCTATTATTGTCGGCAGGACACAAAGCGAGAATATTTAGACTTCACTCTGTATGTGTGAATATGACAACACGCATATCATGGTAGAGGGTGAGTTCAATAAAAAAGGATGTGTATTTTCTATTGGAATACCTTCAGCACATGTAGGCAAATACAAGAAATGGAGGTGTCCTGTTCACCATAACGGGAATGACACATGATGATATTAACAATGTAAATTCTAAAATATGCTGAAGAGCAGCATTTAAAGGCATCATGGACCAGAGGGAAGCAATATTCAAGAAAAATGTTGATGGTTGAAATATATTTTGCTAAATATATAGTTGAAATATATTTCCCTAAATATATAGGGGGAAAATCAACATTAAATAAATCACAAAAGTGCAGCAGACCACTCAACAGTTGAGTTAAAGCAACAAAACTCTTCCAGACTCCCTATTGATGCTTATAATAAAAGTGACCCATTTGAAACTGATCACATTCATAACAAAAGATTGCCATGACTTTTAACTAAACCTAGAACCTAAACCATAATCAAATCAGAATGACATTAATAATAGCTATTAAATTCAAAATAGAATTTGTATAATATAATTCAACCAATTAGAGTTGTTTCATTATTGATGTTGATATAAATGTTTAAACGATTTATTTTGTCATTTAATAATTTTACAACTATAATTAAAAATGTTTTTATTATACAAACTGTTTTATATGTATAAAATGTTTTGAAGTTAAAAAAGTCTTAAGAGTCAATAAATTGTATATAATTTTATAATTACAATAGCATTGGAACTCCCTCACTCATACTTCAAAAAAAAAGATAAATATTTTTGTACATTTCTGGCAACTTTCTTTTTGCTTTGTTTTAGCAGAAATATTACAAGTGTCTTTTAGCAGGTTTCCCATAAAAATTAAAAGGTCATCAACCTATGTGCAATGACTGAACATTAATAGTTATTTTTGTGACAAAAATGCGGTAGTGGTAGAGCGCTCGCTTCATAAGCGAGAAGATCCTAGTTTGATCCCCACCATGTCCCCGGTAGTACCGTGGTCAGCTTGTTTCTTCGCGCAGCAGCCTTGTTTGTCAAGGTTTGTGTTTCGGAGTTATAGAGTTGAGAGAGGATTATAACCACAATTAAATAGCCTCCTCGCCTGTAGTGGCCTTCACAGCCTCCGGGAGGTGAATTCACATTAAAAATAAATATCAGAAAATTTCGAATTCACATTGATTTATGTGAGACAACTCAACTTTCAAATAGTTTTTTCTCTGTTAGGGTTTTATAGCTGTAACCAAAAAGGTTAGTTACAACCTTTTTGCTGACGCCGCATATATATATATATATATATATATATATATATATATATATATATATATATATATATATATATATATATATATATATATATATATATATATATATAAATACTATACTTAATCCATATGTTAAGTTGCAATTTCCTAATATTATTTTTGCGCTTTAAAGGTAAAAAAATGTACTTTAATTTTTCAGAAAAAGAAGAAAAAAACAAAAAGTAATGAAAGAAAAGATCGCTGCCTCATGCCAAACCCTAAGTCAATTTGAAAGTCAATGTATGTACTGAAGCCCCCTAAACATCCTGTTTTTTTATGATGTCATCCACGTGTATCTATTGCTGCATTAATATATGTATATATATGTGTGTGTGTCTACAATAGTGTATAAAGATCAACAACTGCTTACTCATTTTACTTACCCTAATAGCATACAGCTTTTCAGAAAAAATGAAGAATAATAAAGGAAAAAATTGCTCCCCCACCCCAAACTCTTATTCAATGTAGCAACACTCCTTTCTGACAGCAGGCTATAAGATAGTTGATGTATGTACTGAAGTCCCCAGCAGCAGGCTATTTCAGTCACACTGATATCACACTGCTTATCTATACATGCGTTTAAACTTCAAATCATTTTATCAAAAACTAAAATTAGCCATCTCTATTGTATGGCATGACTGCAAACATCAGAGAGGTCCTAAAGTTCACAGAAGTGTTGAACATTTTTTAACGTTTTAAAGCAACAAATAAAAGAAAAAATTTCTGACAAATAGAATTGCAAAATTTTACAATTTTATTGTAACAAACTACTAGAACAAATTATTTTTGCAACTTTTTCTGTTAACATGAAACAACTGTTTAAACTGTTTAATTGTTTTCTTTAAAAAAAAATTGTCATGAGACATGAAAATGTCATGAAACTCTATTTAGCATGAGATCATAATTAACTCAACATGAGGTTGAATCTCAAATAGCATAAATAAATAATACTAAAAAAAATTCTGGAAAAAAAAAAGATTTATTATATAATATTCTGAAAAAAAGTTTGATTTTTATGAGATATTTAAAAAAAAATTCTAAAAAAAAACAAACAATACAAAAGTCAATACTTTATCTTGTTACTTTCGTGCGTCACATCCCATCCCCAGAAAACAAAATTTTCAGTAACAAATGTTGCAAATTGCTCTGAACACATAATTTGACTAAAAACAATAATAAAAAAACAAAATAATAAAACAAAGTAAAAATATAATAATAACATTGTAAACTAAATAACAAATAATATGTAAAAAAAAAAAAGAAAAAAAAAAAGGTAAAAAATGTAAAAGAGGATGTAAGAACATACTGAAGACCTGTATACAAATATGTAAGTAGAGATATTAAGGATGAACTTTTTAATAATCTAGTATTGCATTAAATAATTTTTAGCTCAAAACAGTATAACTACAGAACATATTTTAACATGTACAATGCTTAAGATAAAACTTTTGGTTGCAGCAGTTTCAACAATCAAAAAAAAAACAACAATCTAAACACTACTTTAAATCAGTTAAAAAATTAATTGATCTAAGTAGAATAATAACTTTAAAAATAAAATTTAAATATCATAAAAGTATATAAAATATCATAAAAATATAATTTAAATATGTATAAAAAATCAGAAACTTTTCATTTTATAAACCATTATAAAATGTAAAGTTTCATAAGTATAACAGGTGTTTAATAAAAATCTGTGAAAAGTTTGAAAGTTAAAAAATGGTACACCCACAAGTTTTATTGATTTCAGATACTGTCTATTTTGTAAAAAATTTAATACCCCTTCTTAATATCGCTTTTTGCACTAAAGCTGCAAATTTTTAGGAAAATGATGTCAAAACAAAAAGGTAAGCCTAGACCACTTTAAAAAAGAAAATTACCTAGACAAACCATTTCTGACATAATCTAGTGTACAGAAAAAATCTTTTTAAAAAAGTTAAAGGAAGTGATCAGAAAAATGAATGAAAAAAAACATTAAGTACGTCAAAATTTGATCAATGTAATAGAGTTTCAAAAAAGGCAGGCTGCTTTCAAATTTGAATGTAGCACTGATTAATTACTTGTTAAAAAAAAAAGACAAAGATCAGTTGCCATAAAATAAAAAAATATCAATCCAAAACGATGACCGCAAAAAAAAATTCCCCAAAGATATGATCGCCTGTATCGGTATCTGCAGTGCAAATCATGCATTATTGATGAGCCTAATTTTACTTTGGCTAACAGCACAACCAATGACATTGATATTCTTTACTCAACATTGAACAAACTTCTGGTAAAATATAAGAAAACTACAAAACCTAACCAAAAAAATGCTTGTCTTGTTGTGTACAGTCTTGATACAACTTTATCATTTATGATAAAGGGGTGTCAAGACCATACTTTGTACTCAGTGATCTTGCAGGTAACCAAAATCTTTACTAAAAGCATTATCAACAAAGAAATAACTTGTATTTTTTATAAAAGTTTATCATAACGATGACCAATACTTATTTTGGCCTGACCTGGCTTCAGATTATGCCAAAACAGTGGCACAATTCGTAAAAAAAAATTCTATAAGTTATGTGATTGAAGTAGATAGCTGGCCAAACATCCCAAAATGTCACCATGTATTTTAGAATGTTTCCAGAATGTTCAACAAGTATTTGGAGCTTTCTAAAAAGAATGATCTATGGAAAGAAACCTGAAACAACTTATTATGATTACATTAAGATAAATAGCTACCTCAAAAAAGTTACCTCAAAAAAGTTGAAAAGAACCTTGCAAAAGACCTTGCCTCGTCAGCTCAAATTGGAAAAATCAGAATAATAGAGTGATAGAAAAAAATAATATTAAAACTAATAAAAAATAAATACTTTACATGAATAAACTTCTGTTTAATTTGTTGCTTAAAAACTTGAGGTAATAACAATTTATAATTTCACAGACATTTATTGAACTCCATTTATTATAGACAATACCTGCAAAATATGTTTGTAAACACGCTATGGTCATGATGAAGATAGATTAAAAGAGGTTTTCTCTAAAAATAATTGTTGAAAATAATATAATTTAAAGTTAAAAGCATTTATAACTTTAAATATATATTAGATCTACTAAAAAAAGCTGAAATATAGAAATAAAATTGGATCTTAGGTATTTTAGAAAATAACTTTGCCTGAAACTTTTTTTTTAAACAAGTACAAGAAAATTCTTTGAAAATATTTTTTAAAAAACTGTATTTAAGTTAGTTGGTATAAAATGAAAAATAAATTTGCGGTAGTGAAAATAAGACAATGACAGTGACACACGCTTTTACTAATTAAACAATGACAGTGACACACACTTTTACTAAATAACTACAATTTATAGTGCTGTGACAGGTTTTAAGTCTTCTTAATTAACTTTTTTCACTGCCCAAGTGCTTAAGAGCATCTAACTAAATCTGCTTAAGAGTAAATAAAGGCTAAAAAGAAAATTTAAATATTACATCCAACATAGGTGTCAGATAACATTATATACTAATAAAAAGTATACAACTATTTATTAGTACATGATGTTGCATTCCGCCATTTAGAAGAGAAATAAGAAGTAAAGTAAAGTATTTGGGAAACAATTGAAGCAGTTCTTGTTATATGGGAGAGAGGAAGAATATCAATTTTTTCAGGATCAGTTTGTTATGACTGCAAAGGAAAAAAAAAAAAATAACAAAACGAAAACAACAACAACAAAAACAACATATTTATTTTCCTCAAAATTTACAATCATATAATTACAATAATATAACAATAATAATTATAATATTAATAAATAATAATAAGAATATTTATAATAACATAAATAATAAAATCATAATATCATTATATTAGGATTCACTCCTAATATAATGATATTATGATTAGGACAGAATCACTCATGCAGAAACCCGATCAAAGGAGTGACATCAAATAATTATATAAAAAATATTAATTTAAATAATAATAATAATAACAATAATCACTTTATTCATTAATAGAGCAAAAATGACAGCAAAAATAATAGTATTTATTACAATTATAATAATATTAGTAATAATAAAAATAGCAGTAATAAAAATAATAAATAATAATGACAAAAACAAAGTTTCTTTAATAATAATAAGAAAAAGAAAAATATGAAAAAGTTAATAACGATAAAGAATAATTTTTTTTTTAGAATTTGTTTAAATTTATTTTGTTTTAAATAAAGAAATGAAGATAAATTATTTTGAAGTTATAATTTTTCAAACTCATTCACAATGCACACAAGACTTCGATTCCATTCATTGATGCACTGATGTGTAATTGAATACTTACCATACCTCAAAGTTTTATAGGGAGGTACAGTTAGTTTTCCATTATTGATATTTCTAGTTAAATGTGAATTTATAAATCAAATTTCCGTGAAAAAGGTTGTAATAGAGGAAGGCAAATTTTTATTATGGGAGTCAAAAACAAAAAAGAAGATTACTAAATCTAACTAGTGCTGACAAGGTAAGAATTTTAAGTTTTTTGAAGAAGTTTACTTTATTATTTTCTGTATTATGGAGTTGAAAGTTTAAAAATCATAATTGATTGATGCCGAGCTGATAACAATTTATTAATATTACCAATTTGTCACCTAACCTGACAACAGTAATTGAGATAAGAATGAAAAATTGCAAAATACAGATTCTTAAGTGTAGTTTTATCAACATAATGGCAAATTATTGAAAGTATGCCATTAGCTCGATTAAGTTTTTTACAGAGTGCATCTATATGAAATTTCCATGAGAGGTTCGAAACTATAAAAATACCAAGATACTTAAAAATGTGTGTTGGATATAAACATCTATTATTAATTTTAGTTATATGATTGTTGTATAAAAGTTTACATTTTAGAAACTAAAAAAATATTAGATCATTTTTTTTACAATTTCAGAGAAACTAAGTTTGCATTTTAGATTAATTATGGTATATTTATAGCATTTAAAGATAGTTTATAGTTTAATTATATTTGTTTTATCCTTAACATTTGAATAAGGTTTCGAATTTGAATTGATTTTATTATTCCTTTAGTAATCCATGGCTTAAATTGATGCTTGCAGCTCTTAATGTTTTTTTGAGTGGCACATGACAATCTAACAACAATGTTGTTTGAGTGGCACATGACAATCTAACAACAATGTTGTTTGAGAAATAAATGATTCAAAACTAGAGTTAACATCATTTTTATTGATAATGTCATTCCAGTCAACATTTAATAATTCAGATTTAAATGATTCTTTATAATAATTTTTAAAGTTCCTATGGTATAAATTATGACTGCGTGGTTTAAATAATCTGTTGCAATTAGGACAAATAAGAAATTGAGTTGGGTGATCAAAAATAGAAGTTGTTAAGTTCCCTGAACTAATTTGGTTAGTGGTTACATTTGAAAAGATATTGTCAATGATTGTAGCAGAATGGTAACTCTCATTGGTAGTGTAATAAATGGGCAAATATTATAAGAAGTTTAAAAAGTCAGAAGTTACAAAGTCAGAGTTTGACTGTATCAGATCCATATTAAATTTGCCAAGTAGAAAGACTTATTTTCAGTAGATATTTTTTAGAGAAGGACAGACATTTTATTATTAAAGTCATTTATATTCATGCTAGAGTGTCTATATATGCAACCAACAATAACATTGATTGGAAAAAATTATTTCAACAAAACTAGATTCTAAATAGTTTGATGTATTTATGATCAAATCATCTCTTCTTTTATAAATCAGTTTTTTTGATAAATATAAATTTTTTGATAAAACAAGAAGATTCAGTTGGTGAGTGCTTAAAATTATAATTTTTAATAATAATTGGATGTGTGAATTGGAAGGAGATTCGCTTTTTAACCTTGTTTCTGTTTTCAATAATGGTAATTTCAAAACTAATTAATGATAATAATATGTTCAGATCTTCAAGTGCTTTTGTAAAGAGGATATGTCTAAATGGAAAAAAGGACAGAGTTTATGATGTCAAAGTTAAGAGAACAAATTTTTTTAATGTCATAATATTGGCAATCTAAATCAAAAGATAAACAGTATTCCTCATCAGAAACTGAAGCATGTGACATAATAAATTTATTATATTGAGTATAAATTTAGGCAAGTCATCAGTTATAATAAATTTATTTGAATAGAAGAGCAGTTTAAATTCATTATCAGATACACCAGTCAATGGAAAGACAACTAAAGTTCAATTTACTCACAGCCATATTGAGCATTTTGATTGTGCTAAACTGTATTTAATTAAATACCCAAAACAAACATACATCAGATTGAAATGCACGGCAATTTTTACTAAATTTTTTTGTACATGCAGTGGATACTCCCCAAAAAATAGAGGTGTTAGTAAAATTAATGAGAAAGATAAAAGAAGAAAATTCGCTAAATTTAGAAGAAAGCTTGAAACTGTTAAGTTTTAAAGGAAAAAAAAAAAGTAATAATGAAAATAACAATGAAAAATAATAACGATACAATATTATAAATAGTATTTATAATATCGTAATTATAATAGCAATTATAATTATAATAGTAATAATAATAATAATTATAATAGCAACAATTATAATAGTAATAATAATAGTAAATATTGTCATAAATTAGTGAACAAACAAATATAATAGTAATATTTAATAAAACAATAGAATAATAAGTAATATTATATCACTAACCAAAAATAAGAATATATAACTAATTATAAATTAAGTAAGGAAATAAAAATTAAATAGAAAATTGTATTAAAATTATATCTAATTTTATAAATATATCATAAACGAAAACAGAAATATCATAAAACAAAAATTAATAAAAGTAAAAATAATATATTAATGTTAACTAAACTTAAAAAAATGTATGAAAAAACAGACATAGGTCTTATTGTGGCATTTATATATGGGCAATTTTGAAATGAAGCTCTGTTAGCTGAACAAGCACCATTCAATGATGCCAAGCTTCATTAATGGATTCAAGAATATCCAAATCGTACAATTGAATCTTTTGCAGCGAAAGCTTTACATCTCCTCCTCTGGTCTATTTCTGATCATTTTGTAGGATTGGCTTTCTTTGATTCCCGCGTTGACAACATCAAGAAAGACATGGTCAACAACCTAAAACAGTAGTCAAGGCAGAAATCACTCAAAATACTTGATGCTGCCACATTTAATTGTCATAGTCCATTGTCTTCTTTAATTACACAACGAACTACAGAACTTTTTGATCTAATTTTAAAGAATGGCATATCATGTGGAAAAATATGTTTCTCTAAGTCGCCTACTTTATGATGCAAATAAAAATACTTTAATACAAAATACTCATTGATGCAAATATATTGTTTGTATTTAGATTACATATTTTAAGATTTATTAATAAATTATAAATTTTTTTTTATTTTCAGCAATTCACAGTTTATCTTAGTAATGATTTATTTTATTACTATGCTATATGTTATTACTTTTGCTTTAGTACTATGAAAAAAAAAGGATATTATTTGTTTTAATTAAATCAAAAATTTATAATTATCTTTTGTTAGTTTTTCATGATATAATTATTGGTATGAAAAAAGTGAAAAGCCACTGAGAGAAGAGAAAAAGCTGCAGCCAGGGAGGAAATCACAAACTACCCCAAACTAACACATTTTTTGAAACCAGCAGTTCAGCCTGGAAGTGTTTCGATATCAACAGAAACTACAAATAATTCTGATTGTCATTATTTGAATACTAGAGTAGAGTCAGATAGGTTGATCTGTGAGTCTACATCAAATGGCATAACAATTCCACTTATTTTTGTAAGATGATCCTTCTGATTGGCCTGATGATGTTTCTGACGCACAAAGGTGTGACATTGTTAAACATGGTTTCAAAAAAATTGAAATCAATTTTCCATGCAATTTAGAAAGAAGTCGATTTTCATTGAATTATTATAACCGCAAGATGAAGAATGGAGAAATCTTTGAACGAACATGGGTCATATATTTTTTGAATAGCAATAACATGCTTTGTTTTTGGATATTTTGGAGGGCTGCGTTGGAAAGGATACTGGACATTACCTTATTTTTTTCTGCAAAAAATCTTGCATTCTGTTGTTCAAACACAGCCATTGGTCCAAAGAGCAATGAAAACTTTTTGAGGGTGTTTAAATTACTGGCTTAGTACAATACCGTTCTCAATGAGCTTATGCAAAGAATTCGGGACAAGAAACCAAGGAGCACTATTTGAGCAATGACACACAGAACAAGTTGATTAAACTTTTAGCCAGGAGATTGAATTTAAAAGCCTTTCTATGGTAAAAAAAAAAAAGCAAAACACTATTCTGTTATTTTAGATTGTACGCCAGATGTGTCGCACAAAGAACAAATAAGCATTATTCTGCAATCAGTAACATGTACTCCTGGAGTAGGTATCAACATTTCTGAAAGTTTCTTTGGATATATCACAGTAAATGATATCTCACAGTAAATGATACCTCTGGAAAAGGATTTTTGGATGCATTTTTAAATCAGGCAATTAATTGGGATCTAAAAATTTTAGACTGTCGAGGTCAATCTTATGATAATTGTGCTAATATGAAAGGAAAAGTGAAAGATGTTCAAGCTAGATTTCTGGAAATGAATCCTAAGGCCTTATATGTTCCTTGTGCAAACCATTCACTCAATTTTGTTATTGTTGATGGTGCACTGTCATCCATCAATGCAATTTCTTTTTTTGGTGTTCTTTCAAGATTATACACTCTTTTCATTGTCTCCTCCTCAATGGGAAATTCTAAAATTGTGTGTGGCAATTTCTGAACCACAATCAGATACCAGATGGAAAAGTAGAATAAACTGTGTTAAACCACTTTACTATTATTTAAAAGAAATCTTAGAGGCACTCGACAGATGGAAGAACATACCTTAGAAATAAGAGACAGGGCAACAGCCACAGAAGTACGATCGCTGACGGAATATACCAGAAAATGGGTTTTCTTATTATCAATCATTATTTGGTATGACGTTTTATTTTAAATCAACAAATCAAGTAAGCTTCTTTTGTCTTCTGCAATCTCTCTTGACATATTGGCTAGTGAAATAAAGGCAACAAATGCACCCATCTGCAATGGCACTGTATATATATATATATATATATATATATATATATATATATATATATATATATATATATATATACACATATATATATACATATATATATACATACATATATATATATATACATATATATACATATATATATATATATATATATATATATATATATATATATATATATATATATATATATATATATATATATATATAAACAGTGTATATATGCAGTATATATGTATACGTATATATATATATATATATTTATTTATATATAAATATATATATATATACAGTGTGTATATGTATATATATATATATATATATATATATATACATACACACACGGTATATATATTTATATATAAATAAATATATATATACGTATACATATATACTGCATATATACACTGTTTATATATATATATATATACACACTGTATATGTTTATATATACTGTATATATAGTACTAGAATAATAAGCTACACAGCTATCTGGATATGAATTTTCAAGTTTA
The DNA here is from genome assembly GCF_038396675.1 of Hydra vulgaris. NCBI lineage: Eukaryota > Metazoa > Cnidaria > Hydrozoa > Anthoathecata > Hydridae > Hydra > Hydra vulgaris. The sequence continues at coordinate 14,560,294 of NC_088926.1, read as the reverse complement.
AACCACAGTTGTTTCAAGTGATCTGAATTATCAAGTTTATTCAAAATATTATTTAAAATGATATAAATTATCATGTTTATTTTTAAACAACAAATGCTGCAATGATGAATGAACAATCAATTAACAAATTACCAAAAAAACTAAACATAAAATAAATTTTAACATAGTTTACATCAATAAAATCGAAAAGAGCGATTTAATGAAATTTAATAGCAAGATACTAAAATATATTTTACCTCAAAAATATTTTTCCCCTCAGCTTCAACCATTGCCTCCTGCAAAGATCCAAGAAAAAACACAGGATGAGAATCACGATACCTACATAAAATTGCTGAAACTTTTTAAGAAAATCTTTTAAACGCAGATTTAATAACCTCAAAAAAATGGATAACAATTTTAATTAAAAAAATAACATCCATCTTCAAACATTAGTGTCTTATATTAAACTAAACTATAACCTTAGGTAAGCAAGTCAACTTAAACTCTTTATGGTAAATACCTACATTAAGATTTCCAACATCTTTGTTTGAAATCATCATTATTTAGACTATTCTTTATTAATTTAACTAATTTTTAGATTAGAATATATATATATATATATATATATATATATATATATATATATATATATATATATATATATATATATATATATATATATATATATATATATACACACACACAAGGGGAGGTTGATTTTAGTTCCATGTATTGCATATTACAATAGTTGGAGACAGTTAAAATATGATTACTCGCAAAATTTGAGAGATTTTGGATGAAGAATTGCTAGCGGATTTAATATCTAAGATTTGTAGGATTATGCAAAAAACACCTTAAAAAGCGTTATACGCAAAAATTGACATTTTAAATACATTCATATCAATCATATATATATTCTGAAAATAAATTTTCATGGCTATTTACAAATAGTATTGAAATACTAATCTCAAGTAAATACCTTAAAAAAATAGTTTATTTATATACAATTAATCTTAGTAATAATAATAATATTAATAATAACAATAGCAATAACAATAACAATAAAAAAAAAAATAATAATAATAATTATAACAAAGTAATTATAATAATTTAAATAAATCTTTTTATTTAATTTTTATTTTTAATTTTATCTTTTAATTACTTTTCATACAGCAATCGTTTTTACTTACAAAGTTACAGTTACAAACAGTAATAAACTGACAAAATGTAACAACTAACGATGACATAAAAACGACTATTACTTAAAAAAATTATAAAGATTTAGTAAGTATATTATATAATCATAGTTGTTATAATATAATAATCAAAATATATTGCAAATATTATGACCAAATAAATAAATACAATATAAACAGAAAAACACTGAGAAAATCAAAGCAAAACAATAGTTACAACAAACATTACAAACAAAACAAAAAATTACCTTTGGCAAAAAAAAACAATAAAAAAAAACAACTTAAGATTAAAAAAAATAATAATACACGGTAGAATAAAACATGTATTAAATGGCTAAAATGAAAATAAAAACAAATAATATATAACTGTATAAAAAAAATTTATATATCATTAAAAATAAATGATAACCAAAAAAAAAAAAATAAATAAATGACTAACAAAAAATAATAAGTAAAACTATATACGTTAAAAAACTGAAGAAAAATAAATAAATAGTAAAATAAACAATCCTAAGAAATATATGAAAGAAAACTAAAGAAATATACGAAAGAAAACTAAAGAAATATATAAAAAAATAATAAAAATCTTGATTTGCTGATCGTGGTTCCGATGTTTAAATAGTTTTTTTTTCTTTCTTTGCCATTCTTTTTATATATTTCATTCATTAATGTTTTTTTGTTTAACTTCTATTTTCATTACTTTTTTACTTATTTTCTTACAGATATTTCTTTTTCTTTTTTTCTTTTAAAACGTTTATTTATTCTTCTTTTTTGTTGATTTTATTTTTTCGTTTAATTTATAAATGTTTTCATTTCCCTTTTACTTTTTTCCTTTCAAAAAGTTATTTTCAACCATTTCAAAAAGTTGTTTTCAACCGTTTCATACTTAATCGTTTTTTAATATTATTTGCATTGCTGAATGATTTAAATTTATAATAGTTTTTAACATTAAGTTACATTTATAACAACTTTATTTACTTATATTTTTATCTTTATATTCTTATATTTACATAAGAATAACAAAATGAACATTATTTTCACAATTTAAAACATTTTGAACAGGGATACATATTTTTAGGAAAACATTTTTTATAGTTAATTAAAACAACGTTTTGAAAAATAATGATACTCCTAGAGTGTTGAGCGAGCAGTAAAACTTGTGTAAAACTTTGCATCCCAATATGTTTATGGATTCGAGATTTGACACAGCTGCATTTTATCTAAACTTCTAAGCAGGAAGATGGGTAAACCGTATATTTCAAAAGGGCATTATTCCCATTCTTATGATGATATTTTTTAATTGCTACCAATGATTAGCATTAAAATTAACTTCCGGAATTTTCTTCAAATTTACTTTCAAGCTTTGTTTACTCTATAAATATAAACCAAGCCAATTACTACATTTAATGTATCATTTTTTTTCAAAACTTTATTTTAATTAACTATAAAAAATGTTTTCCTAAAAATATGTATCCCTGTTCAAAATGTTTTAAATTGTGAAAATAATGTTTATTTTGTTATTCTTATGTGAATATAAGAATATAAAGATAAAAATATAAGTAAATAAAGTTGTTATAAATGTAACTTAGAGCCTTAGAGCCAGTAGGATTTAAAAACCAAAGTTTCGTATCTTGTTATCATTATCTTTTAGCATGGCATAAAAAATATTTTCAGGTTTTAGGCAAAATGCATTGTTTTTTAATGTTTTTTTTTTGACAATAAATTTAAAACCATCAAAAGAGAGATTATTTATTCTAGTAATAGAAAATTAAGGTGTGAGGATTTGTGAAATTTTGAAGATTTTTTTATTTCGAACCATGTTGGAGTGTAAACCTGAACAATAAAATATACAAGTTTTTTTAAAGAAATGGTTGGTTGACTTTTAGTATATAAACAAACTGTTCTCTTTTTTATTATACAAATAGAGAAGGCAAATAGCTAGTTAACCACCTTGCACGGTTAAGCGGTCCAATTTTATAGGCAGCCCATTTATCAGAAACTTTACCAAAGCCCATTCTTTTGCAATATTCAAATAAAAGTCTTTGATTGCAACAAAGGTCTATTAGTATTTCTTCTGGAATATATCCATATACAATTGAGTTTTTAATACGCTCAAACAAAACTTGATTTCTATCCTGTATATTTTCAGCACATCTTTTGCCAAGTAGACCACTGATGCTCCTTGGTCCAGTTGTATCACCATCAAATTAGAGCGCATCCAATTAGATGTAGTTTTCTTTTTAAAAACTCTTCTAGTTTTACCACTAAGCCACTTATTGATCCAGTATTGGTAGCAGTATTATCAAAAAGAACAGCTTTAACCAAGTTGTATTTTCCAATCGGATTATTTATTGGTTTCCATTCACCTTCATCCTAAAAAAAGTTAATAAAATAAAATGATTTCTGTTTGGTCTACCACAAATATTTCATGTATTTATAAAATATTTACCTCCGTATTGGATAAACCGCTTGTTTCTTCAATTAAGTTTAAGTGCTGTATGGGGGGGGGGGGGGGGATTCATCTTCATCAACTAGCTAATCAGATATTTTTTGTTGTTCTTTATCAAGTCTTTGAATCCGACAGATATTCTATTAACGGAAGAAAGACGATATGCACCTTTTGGACCAATTTTTTTCCTCTGATCACGAAGATTAGCTCTGTCTTCAAAAGGTACTTTATTACTTTGAGAGCAAAAGCATATAATATGTTCTTCAATGCAATTTTCTTTTTTACATGAAACTTTTCTGTCACAACAGGGAAACACATCTAATGAACAGGAACACGCAGAAATATCAAAAAATTTGTTCAAGTTTGCATCAAGATTTCTTTTAGCACTTGCTTTTCCATGCTTGCAATTAATATCCTTAACGAGTACGAGAAGATCTTTAACTATCCTATTAATGGATTTGTCAGTTATAAGAGGTAAACTTGGGTTTACTGCAGCCCAAATTGATTTTATATTATTGCTTATATGCTGAGCCACTAATATAGTGTCTGCATTTGGATTTACATGAATAAGATAGTAATACTACTGAATAACCTGTCTATTTTTTATTATTTGTAATCGATAATTCGCATGGGCCACCACAATATTTTTTATTTTCGTAGACTAATAATATATGTAAACTGTATTAAAGTATAACACTTAAAGTCATGGGCCACAACATGACTTTTTAGTGGGGGCTAAAGCACTAAAAAACTGTAAACTATCTAAACTTACTATTAAAAACCTGCTTTGTTATAAAAAAACAAACAAAAAAAAAACAACCTTTTTGAAAAAATCTGGGGCCATGGCCCACTCAGGGACTGAGTAAAACCATTAGTTCCTTCAACTGAATTAAGTAAAACCATTAATTCCTTGAAAAAGTTTTATATTTTAATCTACTTCAGAAGTTGCATAACAAAACTTATGTAATATTAAACAGGTAAAAACATTACTCTAAATATAATAATCATAAGTATTTATGTTTGATATAAAATGATTTCTTTAAATTGCAATTTTATTTTTGAACCAACTTTTAAATACTTTATATTTATTTTTCCAATAAATAACACTTTTTTAAAAACTTTTAGACAACATGTTTCATCAATACCAACTGACATCATCAGGTATAAAACAATAGTTACTATTTCTGTATAATAAACAATTTTTTTCTATTGATTTTTTTATTGATATTGATGAAACATGTTGTCAAAAAGTTTTAAAAAAATTGTTATTTATTTGAATACCATAAAACGGGGTGAATAGAAACAATTTTCAATTTTGGTTTAAAATTTTGCATATTTGTAGTTGTTTTAGGTACACCATTTTTTCCCCAAATACAGGTCTCTGTTAGACCTATTTTTTTATGGTATTTCCATTTTTTTATTTTATTTTATTTTAATGAAAACAAATAAAAACATGGTGTTTCTATTCACCCCGCAGCACAGTGTGCCCAGGACATGAAAAAATTCATTTTTCTGACCTTTTACTTTTTCACTTTAAATTGTAAATTTATGTTGTGTAAGACATATGTAGGTCATGGCAAAAAAAAAATTATAAATTCATCAAACCATTTTGTTTTTATAGCTGTTTGAAGTTGAAGAAAAAGTTGACTCAAAATATTTGTATTAAAACTGTACCAATACTGTTTTTTAACAATAACTTTGAAACGCTATATATCAAAATTGACTCCATAAATTTAAAAAAAAATTCTATCCTGGTCTGTAAATAATATTTAATTTGTGAATTACTTCAATAAAAATTGAAATTGAAGTTTAAAAATTTGTTTTGTGCAGTTTTGTTTATACCTAAAAAAATTCTAAAATATATGAAAACATATTAATTTTTTTTAAAAACAAAGTTACAGGAAAAAAAAGGCCGCAGGAGGCCGCAAACAAACTCAAATGTTTCATTCAATGTAGACTTTCTATTTTTATGTGTAAAAATTACACAGTCCGGTTATCCCCGGAAATTGAGTAATATAAGTTTGAATTTTATTTGTTCGTACAAGTTTGATATTTGAGGTTGCGTAATTTATGAAAATAAACTTTCACGGACGATTCAGGAATACCTGTTGATTACATGTGATAAAATGTTATTGATAAAAAAAGGAGAATTAGAAGAAATTTTACTAACCTTGAACATCAAATTAAGTTCATTGGAAAAATCAAAGCTAATTTTAAAAACAATCAAAGTGAGACATAATCTAACTTTAGAAGATGAAAAAGATAACATCAAGAAAATTCTAAAGCAATTTGAAAGACATGTAAAAAAATATTCAAAGTTGAAACAAAATAAACTTGTAGCCGAATTGGAAATTTGGAGAAACGAAGTTGGGATAAAACTGCCTGGAAATCTACCTGTTGCAGCCTCATCATCATCCAGGGGTGATGTAGAAGAAGATGGAGCTCCACAAGCTAAAAGAGGACGGAAATCAAAAAGACTAAGGTAAAAGTTTAACTGTTGACATTTATTTGAATTTCTTAAGCATCATGTTATTTGGGACACCCAGTAGCTATTTTTTACTTTTCATAAAACGTTATCATTTAATCCAGTGATCAACCTAAAAAACATACATACAACAAAATTCTGGATGATTTTGTGGACATTGTGGAAAAACATGCGAGTGAACAAGGTGTAGATAAATCAGAATACTTAAAAGAAGTTGTCCAAAGATGTGAAAAAAGATGGGGGAAGATGGAAGGAGTAAAACTTTCAACAATATCGGTACAGGAAGCAATTGCTTTAATTTACAACTTGGATCTATCCATAAATAAATATCAGGTAAAGTATGCAATCAAATACTGTTGTAGTTAATTGTTTTTATAATTGTACGTTTAAATTTTGTATATTTCCCTAGGGACTGAGACTTGAGCTTCTCCCAAAACTAATGTTGCCAACAAGGAATGATGTAGATACCTTTAAATGTACTTTGCTACCAAAAGAATTAAGCAGTGACGACAAGCAAACTTCATCCCCTGTGAACAATGTTATCAAAGACACTGTTGAGTCTCTACTAGATATATCCGAGTTTTGTGCTGAAAATCATTCTATACATGTAGAGGGTAAATTTGGACTTGATGGCTCTGGAAATCACAATTATCGTCATCAGTTTTCCGATCCTCAAGATGCAGACTTAAAGGGAACAAATTATATTTGTTCCTTTTGGTGTCCTCTTGAAATTAAAGATTCAAAAAACCAAGTAATCTGGACTAATCCAACCCCTAACTCTATTACTTTTGCCAGGCCTGTTATTCTAGTGAAAGCAAAAGAAACTAGGGAGAGTGTTAAGGAGTATTTTAAAGCAACTCTGAGTCAACTGCCTAAAAATGAAACTCAGCCTATTCTTTCAAAAAATGGGTTACAAATATTTGTAAAAACAGAGATTAGTATGGTTGATGGCAAAATGGTAGACTTATTGGTGGGTGATTCTGGAGCTTTTTGTCACTACTGCAAATGTTCCAGAAGTGATGCCAATGACCTGGTATGTATACTACATGGGTTCACCATAGATAAAAATTACAATGATGTGCTCAGTACCTGGAGAAGACTAGAAAATGGCAAAATCTTGTACAAAGATACAGAAAGACATGGACAATGCCATGAACCTATAGTTGAATCAGATGTAAAATTTTTTGCCATTCTGCATCAAAAGCTTCGTGCACTTGACCACTGTCTGAAAATTTTGTATCACATTGTGGGTAAACAAACCCATACATGGTCTGAGCAGGACATAAAGGTAAAAACTGCTCTGAAAACAGCACAAAAAAAAGTTATTCAAAACGTACGTGAAAAAACAGGAATGCTTCTTGATTCTTCTACTTCTAGTGGTGGTAACACTAACAATGGACCATTAGCAGATTGTTTTTTTAGTCCAAAAGAAAGAAAGTCAATCTGTTCCATAATTCTTAAAACAGAAGACCAAGATAGCTTCTCGACTTTGTTATCTAAGTTCAATATACTACTTAGCATTAATCAGCATGTTGATGTTAGCAAAAAAGTTGATCCTGATAAAGTTAAAGAAGTTGGTTATGGATTGATGATATTCCATAAACAGACATTTCCATGGGCTATGCTCAGCCCCAGCGTACATCAAATGTGTGCACATGCCTGGGAACTGTTTATGCTTACAGGTGGATCACCCATTGCTAAGTACTCCGAGCAGTCAAGCGAAAGTTGGAACAAATACATTAAGGCTTATAAATCAGGAACAAGTTGTAAAGCCAGACAGATGTCTTTGCAAATTAATACACATGACATTTACTGCAGACTGATGATAAGAACACATCCAATTATTGCCAGTAAAAAAAGACTTTTGCAATGTGGATTATGTGGAAAATTCGGACATACCACAAGAGGGTGTAAAGTAGACGTGAACAACATATTTACTGAAGAAAAAATGATAATTCAAGAATGTTTTCTGTGACCATATAAAATCAATAAGATTAATATCTGTGTATATTTGTGTTTAATATTAAATTATTATAAACTCAAATTCATTTCATTATGAGTTTCTTGAAATTATTAATAGTCAAACATATTTCATTATGAATTGGATATGATATCCTTTTCCAAGCAACCTAGCTAGCTATGAGCTTACTGGTCACGGGGATCGAGAGGCTATTTGTTATATAGGGCGGGGGGGCGGTGGAAGACAAATTTTTTTTAAAAAAATTTTATTTTTTAATTTATATTTTATAGTTTATTTGAAAATTTTAAAAAAAGTAAGAGCATGACTCTTGGCGCCCCTCCCCCTCCCCCACTGTTGCCCCATTTACTGGGTCAGAGTGCCCACACGTAAAAACTAACCTCAGAATCAGATTCTTCAGCCCAAAAAAGTAATATACTAAAGTTTTCACAAGATTTCATTAACAAATAACGGATTTATGAATTTTTTCCAAAAAACCACATTCTGGGCACACTGTGCGCAGATGGGGGTGAATAGAAACAGTACTTCAATTTCATGTGTTTTTCTATTGAAACAAATTTAGGGTGAATTGAAACAGACAAATATGGATTTTTGGTCAATAAATGAATACAAATAAATTTATTTCTCAATATAATGATTTATTTGAGTACATAAACAAAAGAAGTTACATAAAATGTGCCCTACGGTAAGAAAACAAATTGGAATAGTCCTCTTCATCTTCTGATGATATCTCCACACGCTTTCCGCTTTTCTTTGACTGAACCTGTTTAGTACCTGAGGTACCTGGGTTTTGGCCAGTAGAACGTGAAGTTTGGGGAATCTCATTGTCCACGACAAAGTCCTTAACACCGATACTTTTGCCAGGTTTCACATTTACTTTGAAACCTGGCAAAAGTATCGGTCCTTTTTTGCCTTATCTTAGGAATCATGACGCAGACTCTGAAGGAGCTCTTGGAAACTCCTGTCAACAGCTTCAGTGTTCTTTTGAATGTTTTCTGGATTCTGATTTTCCTCATCATCAATGATTTTTGGAAGCATAGACAGTACTTTGTTCCTGTTTAGAGGCGCTATACTGCACTTCTTAAAACCACTGATCACATTTTCTTCCTTCAATGAATCACACAACTTTTTCAATAACACGGGAAATTTGTCCTTAGGAACAGTTGCTTCTGCTCTTCCTGGGCCCTTTTTCCACTCTTCGAGAATCTGCCACCATGTTGATTTCAATGGGCGAAAAAAGGCTATGTCTAGAGGTTGTGTGAAATGGGTAGAGTTAGCTGGGAGAAAAATAAAACTGATATCATTGTCTTTACACAACTTCACAGATTCCATTGATAAGTGGGAAAACAAATTGTCCCCAATCAGAATTTTTCAACCCGTTTTGTTTTTCAGGTACGGAAGAGCAACTGTCAGTACCCAATCTTCAAAGCAAAAAGAATCGAACCAGCCAGACTTTGTTCGATTATACCTGGCATTTTTGGCCCACCTTCTGTCCAGCTTTGGTACAAGCGCATAGCCTTATACACAACGTAAGGTGGTAAAATAGTGCCATCAGCAGCGGCTGCAAACATCACAGACGTAGATGACTTTGATGAGTTTATCACTCTTTCTGGATATTTTGTCCCTCGTATAATGACCTTTCGCTTACCAGGGTCATCACTTAGATTCGTCTCATCGTAGTTTACGATATTAGATAAAGGCACATCCTTTAATTCATTTGTCAGTTCATCAAAATAGTTGTTAATTGTTTCTGGTGTTACACCAGCCCTCGAGCGTTTAATATTCTGACACATTCTCACGGCCAGTTGTTCCTTATGACGTTTTATAAATGATTCCACAAAGTCACGGCCGGGGAGGTTATCTTTAAACCTCTTAACTTCTTTCCCTCTCCGGTCTAAAAAGTCTTTTACAAGGAGTTGTAGAGTTGTAGTGTCAATGTGATAACCCCATTTGCCACAAATCTTAAGCCTATCAACAAACAGCTGTTCTTCTTCAAGAGATAATGCTGTCTGACCACCATTTTTCTTCAAATTTAGACCTCTTTTCAAGTGTCGATAAAGAACAATAATGCAAACCATGTTTTTCAGCAGACTTTCGAAGGCTTAATCCATTCTGTATGTCAGAAATTGCTTTTTCGATTGTTTTTGGATCGTGCTTTTTGTAGCCACCTACAACCACGTGTTTGTACTTCCTTGACATTTTACAGGGTTCTGAAATAAAACAGCTGTGTCAGTTAAGTATATAAGTATATAACACATAATATGTATTTTATATTGTATAAGTATGATTTAGTATTAATTTTTTTTTGTGGGGTGAATAGAAACACTAAAAAATATGTGTTTCTATTCACCCCACGAATTCTAAAAATCTAACGTAATCAATATGAATAATTTCTGAAATAATATTGTTAAAGTTAAAGCTTAAAGTAAGCCTTAATCTTTTATATGGATAGTTAATCTATGTTTTGAACAACTATTTACTTCTATGAACAGTACACATTCTGACTTACCTGGAAAGTTCAAAGTAGATGAAAAAACAGCATGAATCACGTGAAACATTCAAGAAGGCAAACAAATAGGAACCAGTGCTGCCACCCAAACAAACCATTATTTCCCTTTTAGCCTAAAGTGTACCAACTTAAAAAAAAAATAGTTGCCACTATTTGACCATAGTTATGTAGGAAATAAATTACTATATATATAAAAATGAAGTTTTGTTTCTATTCACCCCACTGTTTCTATTCACCCCATTTTACGGTATTATTACTAAATTAGTGCTACTTTATATTTAATTTTAAAACCAAATTTTAAATACAAACAAGATACAATACTTTTAAATACAAACAAGAATTATGGAAATATATATATTATTTAAATACAAAAAAGAAATATGAAAGAGATTCGCAAAATTTAAATTTAAATGCGTGTAAACAATTTGAAAATTTATTGGCTTCTTAAAACAATTGCTCTTTTTAAATAATAAAGTAGTTTATCAGTTACTTAAACCAAGAAACTTGAGATTTGGAAAAACCATTTCTAATCTAGACACAGTAACTGCAACAATATGCAACTTAAATTAAAAAAAAGAAGCTAAAACCGACCTACCCTAATATATATATACACACATAACATATATGCATATACATATATATATATATATATATATATATATGCATATACATATATATATATATATATATATATATATACACACATATATATACACACACATATACATATGTATATACATATAACATATATCAGCCCTCGGAATTTGGGTTGGCATTTGGAGATGTCGACCTAACTGACAAGCTAAAAGTGTTTAAGGTTATGGTAAATACATTTGTGTCAAATTTTTTTTTTTACCAACCTTTAACAGTTTGAGGTTGGCAATGAGTTGCTGATCTCATTTGAGGGTGCCTGGACTTTTGATTTTGTTTTAAAATTTTTTTTCAAATAGATCTATAAATTTTACCTGTTGATTCAGGTAAATTTTGCTGACCTTTTTTGCTGACCTCTTACAGTTTGAAGTTGGCAATGAGTTGCTGATCTCATTTTTCCTTATTCCAAGAGTTGCCTATATGTATGTATGTATGTATGTATATATATATATATATATATATATATATATATATATATATATATATATATATATATATATATATATATATATATATTAGTGATCGATCAAAACCAAAATTTGAGCCGAAACCGATAGTACCGAAATTTCGGTTTAGTGAAGCTGTAGCCGAAACCGAAATTTTGGCTGAAACCGAAACCGAAATTTTGGTCGAAATTCGTAAAAGAATGTTTAAAATCCTTAACCTTTTATGATCACCGAATTAAAGCAAAAAAAGCTATTTTACATATATCTAAGCAATCACCATGAAACAGTTTAAATTTATAATATGTCAAGACATTTCAATAATTAAAGGTAATAATTGAAATATTTTCTCTGTGGAATACATTTTTTTTCCTGTTTTCTGGCAAAAGTTTGTTTCTTTCATTTGAAAGAATGTCTCCAGCAGTTAAAAACAACCTTTTTACTTTGGTAGATGTTGGTGGAGGTCTAAAGAATCTCTTTGCTACTTTTGCCAAACCAAACTTTGCTTTTAATGTTGTTTTCTAATATAAATCTATGAAACTTCAGACCTTCTTTGGAGTTTGTTCTGGTGTCAAATAAGGGTATTGTTCTTTTTTTAATTGTAATAGACTCAACTTGATCTGAAGTTGGTATATTTTCAGGACTGCCGGTAGTTATGAGTATTGCTTTTTCAGTTAGGAAATTTTTTAGAGTAAACAACTTCTTAAATGTGATGAAAGTCCGCTAAGTGATTGAAGTTTTGGATTGTGTGATCCATGAGGTATTTTCAAGTTGCAGATGTTGCAAGTTCCGTATTTGAAATCACTAGCTGCCATGGTAAAATGATTCCATAAACCAGTTTTTTATCGATTATTTTCTATTGTAAAATTTTAGTACTGAGAAACTTTTGATGAAACTATTGGTTTGGGTTGCTTTACTTAAATGTTAATTCATTTTAAAAATGATTTGATATTAGTAACTTAAAACTATTATGTAACGTGATTTCAATTAAAATTTCTATAATTGTTATAATTAAAAATTGATTTACTAACAAACGATTACAATTAGGAAATCGTCATGATCCCTCTCTAAATTAAAACTTAAAAAAAATCTTATAAAAGTTTCGGTTCATTTCGGTTGCGGTTTGAACCGAAATTTCGGCCGAAGCCAAAAGTTTCTGTTCACTAATATATATATATATATATATATATATATATATATATATATATATATATATATATATATATATATATATATAAACATATATATAAATATATATATATATATATATACATATATATAAATATATATATATAATATATATATATATATATATATATATATAACATATATATAAATATATATATATATATATATATACATATGTATATACATATATATGTGTATATATATACATATATATACATATGTATATACATATATATGTGTATATATATACATATATATACATATGTATATACATATATATGTGTATATATATACATATATATACATATATATAAATATATATATATGTATACATATATATATATATATATATATATATATATATATATATATATATATATATAAATATATATATATATATATATATATATATAAATATATATATATATGTATATATATATATATATATATATATATATATATATATATATATATATATATATATATATATATATATATATGTATGTATATATATATATATATATGTACATACATATATTTTTTAAAATTATTATTTGAGGGTGCCTGGACTATTGATTTTGTTTTAAAATTTTTATTAAAATTTTTTGTCAGATAGACCTATAAATTTTACTTATTGATTCTTGACATAAATTGTTAAAAAAATATTGATAACTTTAATTATCACAGTTTTCTTATTCCAACTTTTTTATCCTTACTTCTTATGGCTAATGGCAAAGGAAAAAGATTATCAGAAGATCAACGAGTGGAAATTATAGCTAAACTTAAAAAAAGTGATGCGCCAAGCAAACGAGCAATTGCAAGAGAATATAATATAACTGAAAATTCAATTGGATCTCTCTGGAATAATCGAGATCAAATAGAAAAAAGAAGTTTATTAATGACAGAAGAAGCTAGAAAAAAAGTGTTTTGATTATCGTCTGGAAAATTTGAAGCAATAAAAAATGAGCTATATATTTGGATTGATGCATTGCGTTGTTCGAAGATTGAAGTGCCTCCGTTGTTAGCAATTATGAAAGCAAAAGAAATAGCGCAAAAATTAAATATAAAAGAAGAAGAATTTAAAGCTTCTTGGCAATGGCTTGCAAACTTTCATCGTCGTTGAGGCTTAAAATCAATGCATCTCTTTGGAGAAGGAGCTGAAGTTGACAAAGATTATCCTTTTCTTCTTCAGCAACTTGAGGACCTTTACTCAGTTATTAAAATGTACAGACCTGAAAATGTATATAATATGAATGAAACTGGACTTTTTTTTTGCTTGCTGCCTAGATATTTTCTGTTAATGCCTACTGAAAGCTTAGTAACTACAAGAGGTACAAAAAAATCTAAAGAAAGAGTGACTTTAGTTGTTTGCTCCAACGCAACAGGATCTCACAAAATACCCTGTTCTATGATTGGAAAAGCTGCACGACCTGCTTGTATAGCCGGTAGAACATGGCCTATACCGTATTTTTGTCAGAAAAATGCATGGATGGGTGTCTGTATAAGTTGGAAATGGTTCAATGAAGTCTTATCCTGAAGTTAAATGCAAAACTAGCTTGCCTGTTCTTTTATTATTAGACAATGCACCTGGACATTTTGAGGCGTTTGAGCGAAATCCTGTAATAGTTGTTTTCTTCCCTCCAAATTGCACAAGTTAGAAGCAGCCATGTGATATGGGGATTATTGCGGCTCTCAAGAAGCGATATAAAATCTATATCTCTCAGACATATTGTCATATTACAGCCTCGATGTAAATACAAAGGAATGTCTGAAAGAAAGTAGTCTTTTGTGCAAAAGAGGTGCAGCAGGAGTTGAATACAGGAAGCCTGCACATCTTCTTGACGCTGCTAAGTATGTCGATTTGGCTTGGAAATCAAATCGACCTTCATCTCTCAAAAATTGCTTCGACAAGGCAGAATTATTTAAGATTTCCAGTCCCATTAACACTGAACTTTGCTCTGAGGAGGCTGACTTTGCATTTTTTAATATGCTCTTACTGCTGAACGAAATTGAAGGAATAGGGAATATGATCAGTTCGGAAGATATCAGCAATTTTGAATCAATTGACTTTGAAGATTCTCCAACGTATATTAAAGCAATCAAGGAAGATGTTGAAGATTGTTTGTCTCTCGAAGAAAATAATGATAATGCAGTTGCTATGGATAACAATTCTGATGAAGAAGAAGCTAATAATGATGAGATAGACGATGATACAGACTTCTTAGGTATTGAATTTATACATTTGATCGATTTTGGCAAGCAATTAAAATGCCAAAAAGCTAAAGCAATTTTAAAAGACGACAACGATAAATTAATGAATAGCTACGAACAATTTTTATCAAACATACGCTCAGTAATTATGAAAACTAAACGAGAAAAGCTGCAGAATGCATATCAGCCTACAATTCACGACTTTTCCATCATGCATAATATATTTCTTAATAAAGATTTGTTTAAATAGTTTCTTATCTTTTTCTTATTTGCGCATCCTAGTTAATTGTGCACTCCTAGTTAATTGCGCACTGCTGTGCCTGTTTCAATTTGCGCAATTGAGCAAGAGACTACTGTAGTCAAAGTTGCAAATTAAATAATACAAACAGAAACACAATTTTTAACAAGTTTTCAAAATAATGACAAACTTGAGCCTCTTGCTAATGATCTCAAAATTTCCACTTATTTAATTCAAAATATAGATACCTAAAAAATTTTTTTAAGATATAAATAAAAATATCTTAAAAATCTTTATTTGCTTATCAAAAATATCAAGTAACAAAGGTCAAATTAGAAAAGCTATTAAAAATATAATAGCTCTGAACAGTTAAAAAAAATTTAGGTTGGTTCCCACAACTATGCAAACTGGTTAAACTTTACATGTAAACTCAAAAGACTAAATGGAAGCAATATTGAGAATTTAAAACACTTCGTACACTTCTAATAGATACGAATAGTTGTTCATTAGTACTTAATGTAGATTTATGGGTATTATTCTATATGCGGCTATACTTTAAAAATAAATCACATTTTTTTTCCTCTTCAAAATATCAACAAAAAATTAATTTCCATTAATAATCATTTTACAACAGAAAATAATAACAATAATAATAAATATACAAATAAATATAATAACAATAAGTTATAACTATAAAAATGATATAAAAAATAATATAAATTATAGTTATAATGATAAGTTACAATAATAACAATAAATTAAGAAAAAAATTAATAATAATAATAATTATTTATAATAATAATTTAATGATTTATAAGGATAGTGTCACTCATACAGGAGTCTGATCAAGGAAGTGACCAATTTATAATATAATAGTCAAATATAATTTGTATTTTCTCCTTTACAAAAAATCAAAATCCTCTGTATTATGGTTTAAAACTAAGAAATTATGACATTTAGTCTGAGAATCATTTATATTAATTATATCATAAATTTTTATTCATAAAATGAACCAGTGGCCCGCACCATGTTATCAAACAGCTGGAATAAATCAGAAAAATTCACCTAAATATTCAGCCAAACATCTGGCCCTACATTTGTTCCTCTGTCAGGAGTGCTAACAGTGAACCTATTCTCCAAGCACAACTTTGCAATAGAGATTTGCAATAGAGACTTTAAGTATCTATGAAAGAGTTGTGAAAAGCAGGATGGATTTGTAAAGGTAACAAGAACGCACAAAAATTTCTTCTTGTTTTAGAATAGAATTTTCTTCAGCTTATAATTATTATTTACGCAATAAGTTCTCGTTTTTACAGTATAATTAGTATAACTAAGTAAATTAATAAGATAAAGATTTTTCAGATTTTTCAAGGTAAAATGTTTTTTTAGGTGTTTAATTAGAAGTATTTGGGATTGAGGAATTCAGTTTTTGATTCAATTAAATTAACCAGACAAAAATTATGGCATACTGTCTATATCATGCATTATTTTTTATTTGACAAAATTTGGAAACTTAAAAACTAAATATTTTTTTTCACATTATGTTTGAGACGGGCCATCACATTTACATTTACACATTTTATTCATATTTACTATAAAAAGTTTAAAACCTACTTTATTATTCAAATCACTTTGAATAAAATTATTAGATAAACTTGATAACTATAAACTAAGTTACTATAAATTGAATATCACAGTAATTTGATGATCTAAGATTATATTTAAGGTTTACTCATCAAAATGTGCATATTTCCATGTGCCAATTAAACGTTTATAAAGACAATTTTTATTAAAAATAATAAATCATTAAAACTGAAACAATGTTCTGGTAACATTAAAACATAACAATCTAACATTAAAACTAAAAATTTTTAATGTGCAAACAACAGTATATGGTTTTACCATAATAATAATAAAAAAAAAAAATTAAACATTTTATTTAAGTATTTTAATGTTTCAAGTCAATTAATGTGCCAAACACTGTTAAGAAAAACAATTGAAAACTTGAAATATATATTTTGGTCACATAAAGTCTCATAATTTTTATTTAATTTTTCATCTCCATTGTTAAATTGTAGAAAAATAAATTTAATTGATACAGCTTTATTTAAACTCACATCAGGCTTTTAATCAAGTTTAAAAAGCCAAAAAACACAAACCTCTCTTCAAATCTATGTTGAAATTTTATCATACTCTCTGAATCATCATTGGAGTCAGGAGGTAATAAAGGTAATGATTTGTGACCATGTACTGGAGCATCTTCAAATATTTCATCATCATCTGAGATTATATGTTCCTCAAAATCCAAAGCACTTGAGCTTGAAGGCTTAAATAATAAATAGAGTGTAAGATAAGTTTTTGAAGAAGAAAAAAAAATTGAAAGCTAAAAAAAAAATGAAATATAGCTTTATGGATTTGAAAACACCTTACAAGCATTGTATTACTATTACATACCATATTATTAGGCATACTATTAAAAGATGAAGGAGAAAATAAATTAGAATAACTAGAAAAAAATTAGAAATAACATAAAGCTTAAATTATTAAAAAAAAATTCATCTATTGATAATAAAAACTTGCTCACTCTCTCTCTCTCTCTCTCTATATATATATATATATATTCCATATATATATATATATTCCATATATATATATATATATTCCATATATATATATATTCCATATATATATATATATTCCATATATATATATTCCATATATATATATATATGGAATATATATATATATGGAACCACTAATTAGAGTTGGAAGTTACTGGAAGAGAAAAAATGAAGATTGTAGAGCAAGATAACGACTGACAGACGACTTGAAGGATTGCAAATTATATCAATCAGGAATGCAAGATGAAGGAAGCGAATTCCAAAGACCTAATGTTTGAGGGAAAAAACTTGAGGAATAACAATTTTTGGAGCACTTAGGAACAGTCACAGAAAAAGGAAGAGACTTAATTAAATGACGAGTAACATGAGAATGAATTTTAGTAGATGGCACAAGAGACGCTAGCTCTTTAGAGCAGTGCCCATTATGGTATTTGTAGAAAAGAGAAAGAGAAGCAACATTACGATGATGTGATAATGGTCGGAGATTGGCTGCAAGAGCAGGTCCAACAATGTTTACAATGCATTTTTGCACCTTGTCTAAAGAGAAAGGGCATCATTAGAAAATCCGCCTCAGATATGGCAACAGTATTCCATACAAGACCGGATTTGAGATTTATAGAGACAGAGAAGAGAATCGGGAGAAAGAAAGTGTTGAGCTCCATAAAGAGATGCAACCTTAGCAGACTGGAAAACAAGACTCTGATAAGTACTTGTTAAATAGATTTAAAGTGAAGTGATACGAATGTCAAGCAATGGATCAACCTGTTTGACGACTATATCAGGTAGAATGCAACTAATGGAATCAAGAGATGATATTGATGAAAACTTCTTAGCAAACAATTCAGCTTTGTCTTTAGGAGAGGTGACAAAGTCTGAACCATACAAGAGAGGTGGAATTACAGATTTGCCCTTATTATTGATACTCCTAAAGATTCTCCAGAAGTCCAAGAGCCTAATTTTTGTGATGAAATACATGACCTGAGAATAGAGAGATTTGGCGTTAGACAAAACCTTTTTACAATGGTTTTCTAGCAATAGTAAACAGACATCTGTTTTCTGGAGAATTGTTTTGCTGATAGATATGGAAGTAACGGCTTCGATTGGAAATTGCAGCAGCACAATGTGAGGAAAACCATGGAGAAGAGTGAGGCTTGACCTGGAATTGTTGAAAGGGAATAAAAGATTCCATGCCAGCCTGAATCCACGAAGTTATGTAGGAAGCACATTTGTCAGCAGGAAGAGGAAAGATTTCTACCCAAAGCCTATCACGAAGAAAATCACCGAAAGAGTCAGAAAGATTAAATGTTGCAAACCCTAAAATTTAACAACATATATGCGCTTTTTTCTCTATAAAATTTATGTAACTTTATCACATAATGGTAAAAACCTACTGAATAAAAAAAATGAAATTGCATCACAGCATTCAAAAAAAAATTTAATTTTTATTTGACACAAGACACAGGAGAACAGCTTTTTGTTTTTGGTTTTGTTTTCTTCTTAGATGTGTTTATCACATCTGAATTCATTATTATTCATTACAGTAATTTTTACATTTTTTTTGTATTCATGGCCGATGATTGTCGGGCATGAAACTTCAAGTCATGCTAATCAGATTTTTTTATTTATCTAAATAATAAGAAACAATAATAAAAAAGCATTTTACAGAACATAAAATAAATTACCAATGTTTCCCCACATTTTGACATACAAAGTTGATAAGGTTGTTTCAAGTCTAAGTTTCTAAGCATTGACTAAATAAAAATTTAAAAAACTCTTTAAAAAACTATATATGTAAATATTCATAAAAAAAATTATTAAACCTAAAATCAATTTAAGTGATTATGTCAATTAGAAAAACTTAAGTAAAAAGTAAAAAAAAAAAAAATGAAAAGTTCTTCTTACAAATGGTTCATAATCATAATTTACATAATCAACTTACAAATTTACATAATCAACAGTTATAATTTATAATTATAAATTATTGAATTATTTCTGATTATAACTCTTTCACTAGTTTAGCTTTCTCTAACATAGCTTTCACTAACATAGCTTTCATTAACATAACTTTCACTAGTATAGGTTTCATTAACATAGCTTTCACTAACATAAGTTTCATTAACATAGCTTTCACTAACATAAGTTTCATTAACATAGCTTTCACTAACATAAGTTTCATTAACATAGCTTTTGCTAACATAAGTTTCATTAACATAGTTTTAATTAACATAGCTTTCACTAACATAGCTTTCATTAGCATAGGGACATGGTGGTAATTGAACTCGGAACCTCTCGCTTATGAAGCGAGCGTTCTACCACTACACCACTACCACATTTTATGATCTTAATTTAATCATTTTAGCATTATTTCTTAAGTTTTATTTGCGCTATACATTACATTTGATGATTTTATATTAAACGATCATATTAAACATATTAAACGATCTTGACATATTCAAATGACTGCATTTTAGAAATATAAAACTTTTCTAATATAATTACACAATACGGTTCTTGTTTTTTTAATAATTATAAAATTAATTCTATTTTAAAAATAAAAAATAAAACATGTCAAAAAACCAAATTTATGCACAAAATATGATAAAAAAGTAAAGCATGTTAAAAAAGTACTACAAATGGCTTGCAGTCAAAATTGCTGATAAAAGTCAACAAAAGCTGATAAAAGTGGGTTATTTAGGCTGAGTTAAACATTCAACTATTTTTATTGTAGAAGTTTTTAAACAATTTATGTTCATTGTATAAGTTACCATTTTTATATTCACTGTACAATTTTCATTACATTTATTGTACTACTTTCACTGCACAAGCTTCCATTATGTTTGTACAAACTACCTTTCTATTTGTACCTTTTCTGTACTCTTTGAAGGCCATCCTTGCCATATTTGATTACTTGGAGGAATTTTAGTAAGAAAAAACAGTTCTTCTTTAACCTAAAATGATTAAAAAAATTTATTTTCTTAATAAAATAATAATTTAGGGGCTGTCTATTAACTATATCAACAACTTTTTGGCAATTATTACCTCCACCCCTCCTCTTTGTCAACAATTTGTCAAATTTCTAGAGACATCCCCTATTAAAATTATGTCAACCCCAAAATAAAGTTAAAATGGAAAAAAAAAACACATCTTTTTCCTTCCTTTTTTTAAGTAGTTAAATTAACAAGTGACATTGTTCATGCCAACTTTTCTTGACCTCCCCCATTCCCCCTTGCTAACAATTGTCAAAAAATTTCAGACCTTCCCTCAACCTATTTTGTTGACATAATTAATGCAGGGCTCAAATCAACGCAAAAGTTTAATTTGAGTCAAAATTTAATTGCAAAAATTTTCTCAATCCCAATCTATGTCACCGCTTTGCGATAAGGAGAGTTATGTTAATATAAAATTGCATCTTTAGTACATGAGTTGGTAATTGTTATTTGTTTAACATATTATCTCTCTAATATCTCTAACATAATATATTTAAATATTATCTTATAATATTCTTGTTTGGCGGAGTTTAAAATAAACTACTGTTAAAATTTACAGCATTAAATTAATTTAAAGTTTGAGTTGCAGTTATAGTGTAATGAGCAAGTTTAAATATAATGAGCATATTTAATGATATTACAATATTACTTTTAGTAATTGTTTTTACTTAACATGATACTTAAAAAAGTAAAAGTAAAAATGCAAATGTTACAATATTTATATTAATTATAGAAAACTATTTAATACGTAAATGTTGCCGCTAAAACACTTTTTGATTTCAAAGAGTATTAGATTGTTATTGTAAAAAGCTATAAAACAACTGTAAAACAATACTGGGAAGTTGTTTTGTCATTATAAAGAGCTTGCGTTAATATAAAAAGCGTAAAAAATAAAACAAAGTAAATAAATAGAAATAAATAAAATGCTTTAAACTAATAATTTAAAACATTATCATCATAAAACTTTAACTTCTTATTTGCCCAAAAAAAAATGAGCAAAAAAACATGCTAATATCAATAGAGCAAAAAAAAAAAAAAAAAAAAAAAAAAAAACAACAACATGTTGTATCTTTATAACATAACATGTTATATCTATATAGTAAAAATTAGATACTACGTTTTCTCTGATTTATCATTTCTTGATCTTGCATACTATTAAAAATTTAAGTATAATTAATTTTTTCGTTCAAATGGTTTTTAAGTTGATGTTTTCATTCAATTTTTTTGTTCAAATTGTTTTGCAATAAAAAGTGAAAAAAAAAAATTTGATTTGAGGTCGCCCACAAATTACATCACGCAACTTTAGACCATTTTGGACCCCCCTCATCACAACAATGATTGTAAATGGCTTTACTAAGGTAGAAAATAAGCATGGCATTTCCGAGGAAGTAGTAAATATAGATACCTGGAGTTCTTGCCTAAAAGACTAGCACTTTAACAAGCTTACCAGAATCACAATAATGTAAAAAAATAAATGAATTTAAACTAAGATAAAAATATTCTAGCATAAAACAAAAAAATTTAAAACCCATAGTTGTGTTATGTGATAAAAACACATAAAAACTTTAATGATATCTTTGAGATACCATTAGAATTAGATTTTTTTCTGTTGCATATGAAATTTATAAAAAATATACTTACATCTTGTATTGTTTGTGTCGGTTTAAACTTTAATCTATATTCTTTAATACTCTTTAAATCATTGTATTGTATTAATAATGTGATATCACTACCATCTTCTAAATCAACGATTCTAAATTAATTTTAAATACATTTATATTTGTATTCTAATAAGATATATATTTATAAATAGGGATCTATGAATAAGACCATAAATTTATTTAAAAGAATACTAGCCCCAACCAAAACCCTCATACAATGTATATACACTTTGTTACATCCTATATAAATATGTGCACTAGGGTGTCCCAAAAAATGATTAAAATTTGAAAATCAAGAGACCATACTCTCAAAACTATTTTCAAGTTAGTAACTTTGCTAGATTTAAAGTTCTGCAAAAATTTGTAATTTTTTCTTTTTTTAATAAAAAAAACTATTCTGAATTAAATAGATAAATCACAACTTACAAATTTTATGCAATTAATGAAGCAAAAAACTTTTATAGATAGAAAACAAATCACAATTTTAAAAATTTCTTTTTATTCAATAAGACACAGAAAAACAGTTATAAAATTAAAGCTTTTGTAAGTTGACTTTTTGTCATTTTTGCTTGCAATTTTTTTATGATCTTTTGTACTTTGCTTCTGATTTACTTCTGTTCTTCTTCAACTCTTTTTGTAGATATTTTCACATAGTCTTGTATTTGCTTGTATCTTTCAGCACAGTCATTCGTAGGAGAGAGATGTTTAACAAATAAACAGAACTTTCGAAAGCTTTCAGTATTCTCCTAGGATTTTACTTTAATGCAAAATCTGTTCAACTTCGCTCTCTAAAAGACCAATAACTTTAAAAAGATACCAGGATTTTGGACTAACTAAAAAAATATGTTGTTTCTGATGCTAGAATCTGAATATTTTGAGGATATCTAGTTCTGAATTTCAATATCATCATCTTCAATCGCTAACACAACAAGCTGAAAAGTTAGGTACCAAGAGTGTTGTTTTATATTCTTTGTTAAAACCTGCCCTAACTGATCATCCTATTGCTCTTGTATTTTAACACTAGTCCTAAAAGCATCATAGTCATTCTTGTGTACTCTTGAAAACAGAGAACTTTTCAAAAACCATGGTGCATAAAAAACGGCTGTAAAAAAACTTCTTTTCTGTATTTCATTTTCTCTGTCATATTTTAAAAACATTTTTTGTTATTTCCAATGTAAGAAGGTAAAAACCGTCTACCATAAAACGTACTTCATGACAAGGTTTCTATAATCACCTCTTGCTAAAGTATTTTTGAGCAGGGGTTGGTACAGAAAGAAAACTGACTCAACTTCTAAGTTATCCTAATTCATTTTTACAACATCTAAAATGTTCACTTTTTCACAAACTTCCAACTTCTTTTAACAAACTTCCACCTTTTATTTCACTTTTTTTAACACTAAATACTAAGAACTTTTTTTAACACTAAATAAAATGGGGACCATTCGTTTTTCTTCTGAGAGCTTCCACGAAATGAGACATGTGCACCTTATATATAAGATGCCTGCATAACATATTATAGGGAGGTTAAGTTTTACATTCAGCAACTGAATTGAGTCAGCACATGCTAAAAGGTGAGTAACAACACATTGTTTTGAGAAAACTAAATAAAACTTTGTATTACCTTCATTTTTTTTTCAAAAAGATGTAATTTTTTGTATAAGAATTCTTTATTACCCAGTTACCACGAAACACACTTGATTAATAATATTTGCAATGCTTTCACATGAAAAAAAATCATTTAAGTTGTTTGATTTATCCCCTTTTAGCATAATTTGAATTAAAAAACAGATAAACATGTTTTAAAATAATGTTATTTTCAAGAAACACCAAGAAATTAATACTTACATACACTATACAATAATTCCTATATATAAAAAACTAATTTTAAAATATATACTACCTTCAAATAAATCTCTTTAATCTGAGATAAGAAATAGAAGCAACAATAACTTTCAATTTCAACTACTCCAAGATAGTGGCTTTCCTTATTTGGAAAGCTTTCAATGTGCTGTCTGATCAAAAGTTTGGTTTCTTCAGACAATGCTTGTTTTATGTGACATCCTTTTTATCATAACAATCATTTTCAAACCTCACAATCTTTCAATTCATTTTTTTGTAACAGCATGTAAACTTAAAACATATCTGCATTTGATCAGAACCCACCATAATGTAGTAGTTAAAGGTATCCCTTTTTTTTTAGAACTCTTTTACTTCCTGGATTGTCTCTGCTTTTTCTTCTTGAGAATCAATCAAGGATTGTAGGAACAATTTCTGCTTATCTTTAGTGTTGAAGGTATGGAAATGGTTTAATTTGATCCTCTTTGTTAAATTTCTCAAGACAGTTATTCCTTATGCAGCCAAAAAAAAATAAAAAATACTTTTATATAAAGTATTATTAAAAATTTTAACTGTGAAAATGAAATTGTAAAACTCCTAGTAACATTGAATACAAAAAATTTATTGTGAACAATAATTGATATTGTGAACACTTCCGTAGTTAAAAAATGTTTAACAAGTAAATCTTTTTCAAAAATTATCTTTCTGTTTTAAATTATTTTCATTATTAGACATTTGTAGTATTTACTACAAAGTTGGATTTTTGAACATTCTTTAAGCTTTTCTAATAAATTTTTTTGTATAATTACAAAAAACATTTATTTTCTTCATAACAATAAAAGCAAAATTGCAAAATTAAGAAAGACACACAAAATTGCTGTTACATCCAAATTTTTAAAATATGCACCTTCTGATTGTTGACTAGATGAACCATAACAAATGATTATTTTCTTTTTTGGATTAATTTACAAATTTTTGAAGATATAGTATTTTTTTGGGGGCACAATGTGCACTTTGAATAAATTAAAAAAAAAAAAAAAATTATAATAATAATAAAAAAAGTAAAACAAAATATCTATATAACAAAACAAATTCTATCAATAAATAAAAAAGACTATTCATCAAAGTTGTTATAACGGGTGATGCGGAAGTTATCGGACAAAATAAACTTATTTATAAATAAAAAAACAAACTACTATTATATTTTTTTTAAATAAAGCATTTATCTTTTAATAAAAATATATTATTTTTTATACGAAAAAACACCACCATCTGCAATTGATCTCAATTTGGCTCTGACGCCTTTTATATGCGACTGTAAAAAGTTTAAATCAATTTCTTGTAGTTTTAGTTTAATGCGATCAATCAAAACTTGCTCTGTTGAAGCTTGCCAATCTCCCTTGTAAACCTTCTGTGCCAAATGTCCCCAAAAATTTTCAATTGGTCGTGCTTGAGGCACATTTGGGGGATTGGATTCTTTATCAACGTAATAGACATATTGGTCCATCCAATTTAGAGAATCTTTAGAATAATGAGAACTTGCTAAATCTGGCCAAAATAAATAGTTAAAGTCTCCATGATACTTGTGAATAAATGGAAGAAGTCGTTTTTCTAAACATTCATTAATATAGATTGATGAATTGATCGCTACAGCTTTGGAAGTGCGAAACAATGGCTCGGACATACCACGGTCAGATATGGCTATCCACATTAATAATTTTTTTGGAAATTTCTCTTTTCCTATAAAACAGACACTTTCTGGGCATGTCTTTTTGTTGTTTGTGTAGTATCCAGAATTTCCAGGCATGTTGTCCCCTGCAAAACAAAAGTATTTTTCGTCATCGATGACTAGAAGCAATTTTGTGTTATAGAGTTGGTTAACTAGTTTCCTGCTTCTATTCTTTGCCTTTATTTGTTGTTCTATAGTGTATTTTGGAGTCTTTTCATGTTTTCTATATTTAATATTCATTTTTTTTAACTGACGACCCATTGTTGATTGATTTACACCGAATTTAATACCTATTTTTCTCTGACTGACCCCTTTTCGATTGTTGACAAGTCTCGTTAATTCGGCTTTCTTTTCTCTAGTCCAAGATGTCGGACGACCAGGGTGCTTTCTATCAGAAAACAATTGAACAGTTTCAAGTCTTTTTAGGTTATCATATATTGTACTTTGAGCAAATCCTTCCTTTTCAAAATGATTTACAATTTTTTTTTTTTTATATTAGGTTTATTTACAAAAAACATTTTTAGTCGCTTTCGAAAAGATTCTCGTTGAGCTGCATTTAACCTCATTTTAAATAATTGTGTTTCAAATAATAAAGTTTATATTTTATAGAACGTTTATGCCTACGCATAAAACCACAAAAATTTTCTTATGTATTTCCACCTGCTGAATTAAAAAATGGCTTTAAAAATGACATATTAGCTCTAGTTTATGAAATAAAAGCAAAAATTTTCTCTCAAGGGTACAAATATTCATTTTTTGAAAATTTTTTGTTTTGTTTTGTTTTGACTATCCGTGTTTTATTCATGTTCAAAACTTGTGATACTAGTTATGTGTGCTTGCTAAAGTTGCTGGTCTAATCTATTCTTAGTTATTTTCATTTACTAATGTAAGTTTTGACAAATTAATATGCTAAGGAAGTGTGTAAATTTTACCACAAAAAGTTGATGGTTTTTTTGCAGAAGTACTGTTACTAATTGAATGTAATTAGCAAACTAACTGAAATAAAATTTATTGCTATTTTATATCTCAGAAACCAGAGCAAATAAAAAATTTTCATTGTCATTTTCTTTTTATCTAGACCAAAATGAGTATAATTTGAATAAAATTGCTAAAGATACAAAAAACAAAAAACAAAAAAAAAACAAAAAAAAAAAAAAAAAAAAAAAAAAAAAATTTTTTTTTTCCCAGTGTAATTAAATATTATTCAGAAATTTACACTAAAAAATTTCAAAAATTTTATAATAATTTACCAATTTTTAATGAACTGCATCATTTGTAGTTCAATAAAAATATGCAGTTATGAACATTTTTTAATATAGAAAATATGAAATACTGAATACTGTTAGTAACTGTTAAATTAAGTAAACATTAAATATTACATATGAAAGTTATTAAAGTTAATTAAATTTTATATTATTTTTTAATTTTTGTCAATACCATTACAAAGCAAACAAAGCAATACTACTTTTAAAATAAATGATAAGATTAAACTTGATTGTAGATTAAGTAGATAAGACTTTGGTTAAGTTAAGCTACAACAAAGATATGCTCCTTCAGAAATAAACAATAAATAAAATGAAACTTGATTAAAAGGTTAAAAAGATATGACTTATATTAAGTCATTTTCTTCAACAAAAGCAATGTTACTTTTGAAATAAACAACAAATAAAATAAAAAATAAAACATGAATATGAGATTAAGGAGATAAAACTTTGGTTAAATAAGCTTCTTAGAAAGTTATTTAATAAAAACATTCCTAAAAAACTTGTTGTATTTTTTTATTTAGTTTTTGGTTGAGTTTAGTCTATTTCTGTATATTTTGTATTCTGAATTTTAAAAATACAGTACCAAGCACAGCAGTACCAAGTACCAAGCACAGCAGTAATTTATTTAGTGAATTACCAGTAAATGAAAAAGTTTTAAACCAGCTAAGAGTTTAAATTCAAGAAATTTATGGGGAGGATAAAGATAAAAAAAACTCGAGAATGCAAAAAAAAAAAAAAAAAAAAAAAAATATTTTTGCCAATAAAAGATATTCTATAAAATCATTTTTACCACTAAAAAATACCTATAAAATCTTTTTTTTTTTTTTAGTAACATCTTTTTTTTTAGGAAATTCTTGAATACACCTGCGGTATTCAAAATCATCTAAAATATAACAAATGCAATAATTTTATGCAACAAAAATTTTACAAACGCTTACGGAATAGAGTTGGTAAATGTTTTACTTCGACCATATTCAGCATATGATATTGATTTCTTATGTAAATACAATTTAGTTTCCTTGCATAAATTTAATGAAGAAAGAATGGTCTAAATAATAAAAGATTTTTATTGATAAAAATTTAAAAACTACATTATTTAGTTTATTGAAATTTTATAGTCATAAAAAAGGTAAAGCATTTGTTCTTGTTTTGTTATTGAGAATAAAAGTAAAACATTTATTCTCAATAACAAAACTCAATAAACTCATTTGGGCTTTACATTATATATAATATTATACATTATACTTACATTATATATTATATTATACATTATATTTACATTACATATTATATTATACATTATATTTACATTATATCTGGACTATTATATTATATTCAATAAAACTTTTTTTTAGCAAAAATGTTTTTCAAGCTTGAAAAACAATTAAATAAAAAGGTTTTGTATTTTCTTTAAAAGCTTTATTAAAAAAAGAAAAAGTAAAATAAATAAAAACTACAGAGGTGAACAAACTATTTGTCTAATCGCAATATTTTAAAATGTCTTGAACAGATTGTCAAAAGACATAAAACATAATCAAAAAGCATTTTTGATTAAATTCTTTGCCTGAAGTGCGCCATTTTTGCTTATGTTTTACCCTTATTAATAACATCGCACAACAAATGATGACCTAAAAAAAAAATAATTATACAACAACATGCTAAAAAGAGATCCCAAAGTGCCAAGACAAGTTATGTTCATATTTAAGAAAATGTTTAAAAAAATATTTAAGCTGAATTTTTTTGATTAAAAAAATTAAATAAACATATACACAGAAAAACTTTTAAGTTTTAGTTGAAGCTCGCCGCCTCCATTTTTAGTGTGATTTTTAAGTCTTTAAATATATATGCTGTAGTCTCAGACTTGATAATTCATTCAAGCATGTTTAATTTTAGAGAGTTGTAATAATTGTAGAATTTTGATAAGAAATCTAAAAATTCCTTTTTTCTTCAAATTATATAATTTCTTTTCATTTTAGATTACTAAAGAAGTTGTTTAGTTACTTTTTATTATATAAAAGTTTAAAATTATATAATTTCTTTTTCATCATAAACTACTAAAGAATTTCTCTAGTTATTTAATTTTCAAATTTTCCTTAAACTCACATTAAAAATATGACTGATATATTTCAGATATTATAAGCTAGTCTATTGCTGTAAATTAGTTTTGTTTTATATTTATTGTTATTAAATGATATTTATCCTTATTAAGATTCTGTTAAAAAAATTGTTTTGTGTTATTTAACCATATAAAAGTTTAATTAATTAGCATTTATTTACAAAACTTTTTATCTTGTACAAATACTTGAAATTATTAATCAGTCATGCAATAATATATTAAATGGAATTTATTTTGTAAAAGCATGTATTGCTTATTTTTTAAAACTAAATAATGATTGCTAAACATTGCAAAAAAGGTGTAACATAATTAAGTCTTTTAATAGGTTCTCAAAATGTTTAACTTAAATTTTTTAATAAAAGAACAAAGGTAAATATAGACAAATTCTAACAGGGTTAACAGATTTTCTGAAATTAAGCTGAGTTTTAGAGCTGCACGCTCATTAGGAAATAACAGAAAGAGTTGCATAGCCAGAACTAAAGAAGCACAAACAAAAATCATAGCCATCATACATGGTTCAGTTTTAAAAATATAGTGCACGCATTTACCTTGGGACATCTGTTGGACCTTTTATGTCCGAACATCCTTTTGGCAATCCACTAGGTAGTTAAAGTAAACTGTGCAAGCATGCGGTAAACTAACTATATGTGCAAGCATGCGGTATTACTATAATATAAAAAAAATTATTTACATCATCAGATAAATCTTCATTGTCCTCTACCAATCCTTTGATTCTCATTTTATGATCTTGA